>NC_139992.1:42890686-43133334 GCF_964263955.1 Coregonus lavaretus | reverse complement strand
CCGGGAAAAACGGGATGGTCACCCTAACACACACGGTCAACTTTACTAGACTAGGCTACAATGTGTATTACCATGAACTTCAAATAGGCCTACCGGTAGCCAGTGATGTAGTGGTAAAAAAAAGGTGGGTAAACTCTGATTGCCGGTCACGGTGAAAAAAGTAATGCTCACTATACTTTCAATGCATTTTTCTGAAAAAGGTGGGTAAACAGCATTTACTTTGCGTTTACCCTCCACTAGGCCTACACAACTGCCGGTAGCCTACCCTGTCAGCCGAGGCAATTTTACACACATGAACACACGCAGAACAGGTAGCCTGCATTCAATATAATAGGCCTATGAGTTTAATCAAAACATGTTTACACCCTAGTTCATGAGTTGACCATAATTCATGAGTTGAATGCTTGGAGTCTTCACAGATCGTGTGACATAAAACACGACCTTTCTTTCCTTACATTAATGACATTTATGACAGTGTTATTTGTCATTATTAAGCACTTAACAATTGAATTACAACATTGAACAAACCCTGTACGAATCATGGATCTTGGAGATCTTGGAAAATGCACTGTAAGTGTAACTATGCCTATATAACATTTCATTATGTTTCGCAGTGAAAACAGATCTCATGGGCACACAAATCCAAAATAATGTAGGCCTATGCCATTGCAAAATCGAATGCTTCTAACCAATAGAGTCAACTATAGGCCTACAGTCATTAAAGTATACGTGTTGGATGGATTGGATGCGCATTGGTGTCTAGCTGTAAATTAAAAAAACAAGAAAATTGTGCCATCTGGTTTGCTTAATATAAGCAATTTGAAATGATTTATACTTGTACTTTTACTTTTGATACTTAAGTATATTTATGCAATAAAATTTACTTTTGATACTTAAGTATATTTTAAACCAAATACTTTTAGACTTTTACTCAAGTAGTATTTTACTGGGTCACTTTTACTTGAGTCATTTTCTGTTAAGGTATCTTTACTTTTACTCAAGTATGACAAATGGGTACTTTTTCCACCACTGCAGACTGGTGGTACGAGGGTCAGCTGTTTGTTCACCCGCACCATAGTATGATATGTTATGTTTGGTATGGTTACTTAAGAGAGAAGGTTACTTAAGGCAAAAAACAAAAGGAGGGTGGTTGGTCGGGGTGGATGAGTGGGTATATAAAGGTTGTGTTCGAATCTCATCAGGGAAAACTTAAGCATTTGAGCTAATTAGCAACTTTGCAACTACTTACTACTTTTTTAGCAACTTTGCAACTATTTAGCATGTTAGATAACCCTTCCTCTAAGCTTAACCCTTTAACCTAATTCGGAAAGTATTCAGACCCGTTGGCTTTTTCCACATTTTGTTACGTTACAGCCTTATTCTAAAATGGATTAAATAATCTAAACACAATACCCCATAATGACAAAGCAAAAACAAAAATACCTCATTTACATGAGTATTTAGACCCTTTACTATGAGACTCTAAAATGAGCTCAGGTGCATCCTGTTTCTATTGATCATCCTTGAGATGTTTCTACAACTTGATTTGAGTCCACCTGTGGTAAATTCAATTGATTGGACATGATTTGGAAAGGCACACACCAGTCTATATAAGGTCCAACAGTTGACAGTGCATGTCAGAGCAAAAACCAAGCCATGAGGTCGAAGGAATTGTCCGTAGAGCTCCGAGACAGGATTGTGTCGAGGCACAGATCTGGGAAAGGGTAAGGGTACCAAAACATTTCTGCAGCATTGAAGGTCACCAAGAACACAATGGCCTCCATCATTCTTAAATGGAAGAAGTTTGGAACCACCAAGACTCTTCCTAGAGCTGGCCACCTGGCCAAACTGAGCAGTCGGAGGAGAAGGGCCTTGGTCAGGGAGGGGACCAAGAACCCAATGGTCACTCTGACAGAGTTCCTCTGTGGAGATGGGAGAACCTTCCAGAAAGCCAACCATCTCTGCAGCACTCAACCAATCAGGTCTTTATGGTAGAGTGGCCAGAGGGAAGCCACTCCTCAGTAAAAGGCACATGACAGCCCACATGGAGTTTGCCAAAAGGCAACTAAAAGACTCTGACCATGAGAAACAAGATTCTCTGGTCTGATGAAACCAAGATTGAACTATTTGGCCTGAATGCCAAGCGTCGCGTCTGGAGGAAACCTGGCACCATCCCTACGGTGAAGCATGGTGGTGGCAGTATCATGCTGTGGGGATGTTTTTCAGCGGCAGGGACTGGGAGACTAGTCAGGATCGAGGGAAAGAAGAACAGGGCAAAGTACAGAGAGATCCTTAATGAAAACCTTCTCAAGAGCGCTCAGGACCTCAGACTGGGGCAAAGTTTTAACTTCCAACAGGACAACGACCCTAAGCACAGAGCCAAGACAACGCATGAGTGGCTTTGGGACAAGTCTCTGAATGTCCTTGCGTGGCCCAGCCAGAGCCCAGACTTTAACCCGATCTAACATCTCTGGAGAGACCTGAGAATAGCTGTGCAGCGACGCTCCCCATCCAACCTGACAGAGCTTGAGAGGATCTGCAGAGAAGAATGGGAGAAACTCCCCAAATACAGGTGTGCCAAGCTTGAAGCGTCATACCCAAGAAGACTCGAGGCTGTAATCGCTGCCAAATGTGCTTCAACAAAGTACTGAGTAAAGAGTCTGAATACTTATGTAAATGTTATATTTCAGTTTAATTTTTTTAATACATTTGCTAAAATGTCTAGAAACCTGGTTTTTGCTTTGTCATTATGGGGTATTGTGTGTAGATTGATGAGGGGGAAAAACAATTTAATCAATTTTAGAGTAAGGCTGTAAAGTAACAAAATGTGGAAAAACTCAAGGAATCTGAATGCACTGTATGTACGAATTGCAATTCGTAACATATCATACGAAATGGATGATGGACATCCAAAAATTACTACATACCATAACAAACATAATAATAATATGCCATTTAGCAGACGCTTTTTATCCAAAGCGACTTACAGTCATGCGTGCATATATTTTTGTGTATGGGTGGTCCCGGGGATCGAACCCACTACCTTGGCGTTACAAGCGCCGTGCTCTACCAGCTGAGCCATTTATATATCATACTATATAAATGGAGTGTCTCGGATTTGCGTACAGATTTAATATGAATTGCTCTGAGACCAGGTGGCTTACATGATGACCAAACTGGCTCCGCACATGCACATGTTGATTTTTGTCTATCCCCACCAGACATGTTCATGACACACAGGTTAAAATACAGGTTGAAACACAAATGAAACATTCATGACATTTAGCTAGCAACAGCAAGCTAGCTAAATGTCATGAATGTTTCATGTGTTTCAACCTGTATTTTAACCTGCGTGTCATGAACACGTCTGACTTGTCCCGAAGCCACTCCTGCGTTGTCCTGTTGGAAGTTACATTTTTGCCCCAGTCTGAGGTCCTGAGCGCTCTTGAGCAGGTTTTCATTAAGGATCTCCCTGTTCATCTTTCCCTCGATCCTGACTAGTCTCCCAGTCCCTGCCGCTGAAAAACATCCCCACAGCATGATACTGTCACCACCATGCTTCACCGTAGGGATGGTGAGGAGTGGCTTCCCTCTGGCCACTCTACCTGGGAGATAAACATGGGTTGTTATTTTACCTGAAATGCATATGGTCCTTTTTTTTCTGGATCTTTGTAGAATTTTGATCCATTTTGAGTCACACAAAATCGTGTGTTCTCTACTCCGACAATTAATCCACAGATAAAAGGGGAAACTTAGTTTTCTTTGATTAATCTCTCCTTGTTCGTTCTTCTTCTTTGGATTTTATATGGTGGTTGGCAACCAACTTGAAGGTGCATTACCGCCACCAATTGGACTGGAGTGTGGACCTCGTTCATCTTTCAATCACCCACATAAAAAACATTTAGTAGATGGGAGAGATGGGACTTGCAGGGCGTCAAGTATCTATAATAGAGCCAAGTTCTATTTTAGCACCTGGCTACGCAGAGGCCCACGAGCAGTTTGGATGAAATTATTGAATAACATGTATGTGGACATTTATTTTAAAATGCTCACGCACGCATGCAGCGCGGGTGGTCTGGTCAGCATGTTAGGTTTACGCATTAATGCCAGATAGCCTAAAATAATGAAAGAAAAAAACCCTCAATAAAGCCTATAGATATAAATTGCACAAGAATGATACATTTATGGCTTTTTTAATGGTATTGTTTTCTCTTTATTCAACCACAAAGATGACCGCAGGTCCACACACCGTCGGATGTCAACTTAAATGGCTAGTTGTCTATTCTATGGTCTATTTTTTCTATGAATTCAATAGGTTTCCAATGGAGGATTGACAGTATAATTTAAAACAACAGATTTTCCCATTCAAGTCAACATTCTCTAATATGTGCACCTCCAACAATCTTTCTGGCACCATTTTGAAAGTAGACATTTCAATTGTATTCCCATTTTAGTACATTTATCAGCCAAAACATGACACCCACCCTGTATGCTAGAGCATGTTGTGTCTCAACCGATGGTGGGCACAACATAACTTTAGATTATGTAAAATAGGTCTAAGCTACAACATATGCGAATATGATTTTTTTGTTGAGTTTGTTGTTTTAGATAAAAGTCGTTAAAATGTTAACCCTTTACACTCGTACCCGTATACAGGTTGAAAATGGCATATTTGGGCACGCCTAAATTGGAACGCAGTGGTGGTACAGTAAGATGCTATACATGTCGTCAGACCTCAGGCTCTTTGCTTCACAGCGCTGTATGGGTTTTGACTGACAGACGTTCTCAACTTGAGCACCATGCGCTGCCGGTAATTGGGCAACTTTTGTAAATGTTTTGTTGACTGAGTGAGGGAAATGCTGTAAATGTACAATATTTTGAAATATGAGATGTTGAGGATTATAATAAATACTGCTTTGATGTCATACAAGTAAGCCAAACACCTGTGAGTCCAAATGTGCACTTCACATTTCCATATCATAAAACTCATATCATATACAGTGTCAACGTTTATGATCACTATGTTTGATGTACAGTTACGATATGACATGGCATCATACCCTGAACAGAATTAGCCTATGTTTGTCTACTGTGAAGAACATTTGCCGCTGCACACACACCTGAATGTACTCATGACTCCTTTCTATGTGCACCAAAATTACGATATGTTTCTCTGAATTGCATTGTGAAAGTCTGACACTGTAATATCATATTTTATAACTTAGCTTGTTGGCAATAGAACAAGCTTTCAAATTTACATTTTAGTCATTTAGCAGACGCTCTTATCCAGAGCGACTTACAGTTAGTGAATACATATTATTTTTATTTATTTATTATACTGGCCCCCCGTTGGAATCGAACCCACAACCCTGGCATTGCAAACGCCATGCTCTATCAACTGAGCTACATCCGTGCCGGCCATTCCCTCCCCTACCCTGGACGACGCTGGGCCAATTGTGCACCGCCCATGAGTCTCCCGGTCGCGGCCGGCTGCGACAGAGCCTGGATTCGAACCAGGATCTCTAGTGGCACAGTTAGCACTGCGATGCGGCGCCTTAGACCACTGCGCCACTCAGGAGACAGGAGACAATCTGGGCCCACTTGGCCCAGATTGCGATTTATGGATTACGTTAACAACAACAGTAATTGTGTGATGGCAGGGACGCAGGCTTGTGTTCCAAACAAAACAACTACCAGTGTGCTTGCTCTAGTTCCTCAACGGCACAGCTAGGAGAGCTAAAATAAAGTACCTTCTTTGAGTCATAAAGTGCATTGAAATCACTTAGGAACTGTGCACACTTTGGAGAGGTGTGTGGCCACTTGGAGACACCAGTTAGTCCTCACTCAAACCGTTGTAATTTTTTTGTCTTATGTTGCACCTACCCCACATTTTCCTGGAATATTCTTATCATGTTACTGAATGTATCCAGAGTATTTTCAGATTTCGTTATCAACAAAACTGTTGCCTGTAGGTCTAGAATATTTATGGATTGATCATATAGAAATATCAAAACATTCTTTCAACTCCAAAGGAATTGCATGTCTATGATGCAGGAACCACTGACTCGCTACCTTTTTCTATAATCAAGACACCTGCTGGTAACTCTTAACTGGTTAGGACAGCTCATGAGGTGTCCTAAATATCTGTCAACTAGGTGTGACTCTTACGACTAAAGAGGCTTCTTGCATAGCTTCTATTTTTACCCATAAGAGTAGGAGTAAAATGTGTCTATTCTCAGCGCTTATGACCAATTGTCTACCCGGAGATGCTTTGTGGATACGGGCCCAACGCTCAGACTCTCAAGGAAGAGATTGTTGCCCTCATCAGTGAGATGCATGCCATCCCTAAGGTACTGCCAGGGACACAGTGCTTTATGGCAGAGTAGCGGATTGTGGGCATGCGCCTGTCACAGAGAAATGCAAACACCAGCTGGTTAACAGAGTGCCGGGCCATCTCTATGCGCTTGTTGATGTCCTCCTCCCACTGGAACTTCCAACTCCTCCACTGTGTGATGTCAGAGTAGACCACCGTTGTCCTGGGGAACATTCAGATGACTACCTCCAAATCAGCTCTCATCTGTTCCCACATATGCTGAGCACTTGTTGGCTGCTTTACCTTCACTCTGTGGTCCAACTCATCCCAAACTATCTCAATTGGGTTGAGGTCGAGTGATTGTGGAGGCAAGGTCATCTGATGCAGCACTCCATCACTCTCCTTCTTGGTCAAATAGCCCTTACACAGCCTGGAGGTGTGTTTTGGGTCATTGTCCTGTTGAAAAACAAATTATAGTCCCAATAAGCGCAAACCAGATGGGATGGTGTATTGCTGCAGAATGCTGTGGTAGCCATGCTGGTTAAGTGTGCCTTGAATTCTAAATAAATCACAGACAGTGTCACCAGCAAAGCACCATCACACCTCCTCCTCCATGCTTCACGGTGGGAACCACACATGCAGATATCATCCGTTCACCTACTCTGCATCTCACAAAGACACGGCGGTTGGAACCAAACATCTGAAATTTGGACTCATCAGACCAAAGGACAGATTTCCACTGGTCTAATGTCCATTGCTCGTGTTTCTTGGCCCAAGCAAGTCTCTTCTTATTATTGGTGTCCTTTAGTAGTGGTTTCTTTGCAGCAATTCGACCATGAATGCCTGATTCACAGAGTCTCCTCTGAACAGTTGATGTTGAGATGTGTCTGTTACTTGAACTCTGTGAAGCATTTATTTGGGCTGCAATCTGAGGTGCAGTTAACTCTAATGAACGTATCCTCTGCAGCAGAGATAACTGGGTCTTCCTTTCCTGTGGTGGTCCTCATGAGAGCCAGTTTCATCAAAGCGCTTGATGATTTTTGCGACTGCACTTGAAGAAACTTTCAAAGTTCTTGAAATGTTTTTAGATATAGGCCTGTTGTAAATGTGTTTTATTGTTGCATCACCATATTTATAGCAAAAAGAAATACAACAAACAACTTTAAGCTACATATTATTTTGACAGAGGTAATGAACTGTCCATTGATCAGCACAACAATTGATAAAACAGGACCATGTTTGAAGCACAAGAGCTTATGTCAATATTATGCAGGTAAGCTAACAGTTACAGAAATTAGGAATGCAGACAGGATGTATCTATCTGAGATACTGTGTCAGCGCCTCCTCTAAGAGTATGAATTAGGCTGTTTTATCCTCACTTAAAACCGTTTTTTGTTTTTAATCTCTTGAATGTTTTGGTATTTAGGTCCAAGAAGTGTAGCACTTCTACAATGGGCAAGGTTTCGTTCAAATCAATAGGGGTTCTGTCAAAAAGTGATTGAATTCAAATGGATTTACCCAACAGCTCTGTGTGTTCATCTCAGGCTTTCTTGCATATAGATCCGAATAGTATGGTAAACAAGTATTTTAAAAGCCTTGTCACTCACTCTTTCAGGTATGCAACTCTTATAACAAAGGCACCGGGCCTTATGGCAAGTGCCCGGATCAGGAGGGGTGCGGGAGACTTCACGTGTGCGACAGGTACATCAGAGGAACCTGCTCCTCGGGAGCCGACTGCAACAGGTGTCATGACTTCTTTGAGCCCCACCCACGGAGGACCCTGCAGCAAAGGGGAGTGCCTAACGATCTAATGGCGTCCATGTTGTCCACCTACCAGAACATCCAGGCCATGAAAAGTGAAGGTGCCGGCGGTGCTGGTTCCATCAACAGGCCCCAGAGCTGTCCTCAGAGAGATACAGGTAGATGGCTGCAGGAGTAAACAACAGGGTTGTGTTCAGTGGGGAATAATGTTTCAGAACAGTCATAGTTACCTTCAAACCCTTACTTGGAAGTATTTCTCTATGGACTTGCTTGCCAGCCAGGGTTGGGGTCAATTCCTTTTCAATTCCAGACCAATCAATTCAGGAAGTACACTGAAATTCCAATTATCTTCAATACTTTTCAATAACCAGGTTTCCATCCAACCTATTTATGCGAATAAAGTACATGTTGGATAGAAAATGTAATTACAGGCCTGAAACAGAAAATGTATTGGTGAACTTTCCAAATGTCGACGAAACAAAATTCGTTAGACAAGGTGGGATTTGTTGGGGGTCAGTAAAATGTATTATGCGAGAAATGGCGGTGGAAATGCTTTTATTAACAAATATTGATATAATAACCATAATATTGAAGTAAACTTGGAGTCACAGGATAACATGTTGTGTAGTCCTCCTACTACAACCTGAGAAAGCATGCAGTTTATTTGTCAAGGTCTGGGTGAAGTGGTGAAACGGAATCAGGCGCAGGACACAGAACTGAGAAATGAATGGATTTACTCAAACAAAAGTAAACCATAACAAACCCTCCACGCAGGGAAGAGCAGAACAACAGCTCACCAAACGACGTAAGACAACGGACAATCACGCACAAACTCAGAAGGGAAAACAGAGGTAATTATAGGGAAACAAATAAGCATAATGGGTAACAGGTGTGAATAATAAAGACAAGACTAGTGTAACACAGAAACATCGATCGGTGGCAGCTAGTACTCCGGTGACGGCGAACGCCGAAGCCTGCCCGAGCAAGGAGGAGGGGCAGCCTAGGCTGTATTCGTGACATTATTAGGCTACAGATGAAATAAATTATGATGAACTTCACATGGTGGTGAAAGTGCAAGATGATGCGCTTGACGCTCCTTTCCAATAAAAACCGGGTCTTATTCTGGTGACATAATCATCAATGCTTGGCTGCCGTTTGACAAATAAAAAATCTTGCTCTTTTGTCCGTAATAATCTCATCATGTAGGCTACATGTACCCGCACTGTATCTGCCAGCTGTTGGCTAGAGCGCACATGCCAATACCAGAGTGGGCACATTCGCTATATAACGCAACATTTTTCATTCGGTACATAATCTTTATATGCACTACGTCATCACGCACAGCCTTTTATCCGCAACAAGTCAATTTGATGGTAACGCATCTCTGGTGGGGAAAATGTGCATATAGTTCAGATGGAAACCTAGCTAGTGAGGAAAATGTGGAATTGATATTTGGTTTACTTTATGAATTGAAATGGTATTGACCCCAACCCTGTTGCCAACTTTGATTTCATGTAACTAAATGTTTGTTTGTTTATTTACAGTGAGGAATGAGATCTGCCTGTTCTTTGTCAAGGGGGACTGCAAACTAGGAGGTACATTTAACGAGGGAGATATTGTGTGTGGCAGAGGGTCTGGAGGATAGCTTTCCCATGTTTGCTTTGGCAGAACACCTGCAATGGCTTTGCCACATTTTTACTCAGGCAGAAGCTATGGCAGCCGGCTGGATATGAGGTTATAACTTTCAAGGTTGTCAGTAGATACACAATACAAACCCTGTGAAACCACAATTCAGGGACAAATCAGGCTGGCACCCAGGTGCAACAATGATACTCAGCAACATATCACATCTTACTGCAAACGTATGACTTTCAGAGAAATGCTGGAGAGTCCACTTTAACATGCCCTACAAGTGGGAAGTGAAGGATGGACAGACTTGGTCAGCTCTGCCAGAAAATGAAGCGATCGAGAGAGACTTCTGTGACCCTTCTAAGATACACAGGTACAGTATGTTGTTATGTCATATTTGAAGATAGACTCAGCGATATGACGTAGATGCACAAAGTGAACAGCATAGTGGGTCAATTTCCGCAATAACTAAGAGCGTTGAAGCGCAAGACTCAACTTCCCGCTGTTTTGGTCCCATGGCTACCACGCTGTAACAGCGTGAAGCGAACCCATGCACATGCGCAGATATAGTGCTGTGTGTGACTGTCTTGCATCTCAATATCTGCGGTGCTGCTCGTGGCAACGTCATTTGGCTGAGTCTACCTTTTAACTAGACAAAGTATGTCAAACTGTGAATAAGGTACAATATACCAATTTATTTAACCATTGACATTCTCTTATTTCATCACAGTGATGGATCTGACCGTGTGCGTTTCGACTCCATGACCCGTGGATTCAGTGAAGTTCACCGTCTCTCCACAGTTTCCTCTGTGACCCAGCCCACATACGTACTCACCACAGAGTGGGCGTGGTTCTGGGAGGACGAGTACAGCCAATGGGTCCAGTACGCATCCATCGTAAGTAGTGTGAAACACTCAAACAGGCTGATGAGTTACAAGGACCAACAAATTTGGTGTTGGAGAGAGTAAACTGTTATTTCTTTTCTATAAATCACAGAAAGAGATGCACAGATTGTCATCCATCACCAGTGAAGACCTTGAGAAAAGGTACCAGGAGGATCAAAGTGCTGTGGTGAAGTTCACTGCAGGCCAGCAGTCTTATGAGCTGAGTTTCAGAGGTAACACATCTCAAACTCTTGAAAACAGCTCTCATGTGCAACCTACTGTAATAACAATAATATATTTTAGTTATAAGTGCTTAGCACAAGTTACAGTTAGGGTCAAAAAGGCTACTCTTATACACCCCTCCAATTCCATTACTAAAATCAGCCGCAGGTAGCCTAGATATTAGCGATGTGGAACAGTAGCTGTAAGGATGCTGGTTCAAATAGTTATTCTTGTAATTACAGATTTGACGCAAAAAAACACAACATATGGCACTATAAGGATGGTGAGACGACGTCCTGTCTTTGTTTCAACTGTGGACGCACAAGCTGCCAGAAGCAGGTAATATATGGATGGGAATGGACTGAGGATGGGTACTATGTTCTGTATCGAACCATTTATTTTATTGCATCATTTCTATATTTACCTAATAGATTACTTATAATCATAACTATTTAGGATAGACCATAAAATGTTGTTTTGTATCTCAAACAATAGAGGGATTTATTTAGTTGAGTATGACTTGTATATTTAAGTTGAGAACTAATAGAGCTTTTCAATTGAGCTGGTTTTTTCTTGGTGTTGTATATGAAGGTTATTTTTCATATGTCATTTCAGGAGAAATGGACCACGCAACCCCTCTCAGAATTTCAGAGCTGTTCCTGGATTTTGGGACAAATCTGCCATACCTGACATTGGATACAAGGTGACGTGTTTACATGGGATTCTACTGCTCTGGCTTGCAGGGAAGTCTACTGTTTAACATTGCCTTTCATTTGGTTTCAGCTGTGAGAACCATTTTCTTTTCCCCTCCTGCAGACAGTCACTCTGCTGAGTTCTGACAGGGACTATCAGAAGGTCCAGGAACTTTTCAACAAGACCATGAGGGGCTTCCAAATCACCAGCATCGAGAGGGTCCAAAACAGGGACCTCTGGGAAGTCTTCCAGTGGTATGTTTACATCAACTCTCACTCACAATCCTAGCATGTTACTTCCAAAATGCTAAGTAAACCCTGGCTTGAATGCGATTATAGGTAAGCAGTGTTAGGAATTGAAAACCTGGTCAAGGTGTGTAGAAATGCTAGATACAAAATATAAGGTGAACAGCTCCTATATTTAAAGGTTTATTAGACAAAGAGAGACATAGACACACATATGCATATGGAAAGACAGACACGTTCCTGTAAGAGGTCCGCAGCAAATCTCTCCCCCTCAAGAGGGGAGGGCTGACCTAAATACTCTTGCTTTATCTGTTCGCTGTTTCACCCTTCCGTGCCAGGTGCCAAAGCATTAAATCAATGCGGAGACCTTGGGGTTGAATAGACTATACATTTGAAACGTCTTAATCGCTTAAAGACCCTCATGGCCGATTCTATGGCTCAGGGGCCCAGATACCAGTTACTGAGAGCTGTTTAAGTTGACCTCTGGCCTTACATATGGTACCTAGAGGCAAATTCCAATAGGGAATAACCATCCGAAAATAGCATTCTTAACAGCAGCTAATGGTCATTTCTCAGGAAAAGAGATTTAATGAAGAAAAACAATGGCGGTAAAAACAGCAAGGAGCTACATCTCTTCCACGGAACGGATCCAAAACACGTAGAAGCCATTTGCAGAGATAACTTCGACTGGAGGCTGTGTGGAACCAACGGAACTGTGTATGGCGAAGGTACCTCATGTTAACCAATTGTCAGAAGTGTAGTCAGATTTTAGAAGCAGTTATGATCTCATTATAGTCTGTCATTTTGTTTTACTGATGATCTTCTCTGTTTGTTTTAGGGAGTTACTTTGCCAGGGATGCCAAATACTCACACAGCTACACCAGCCACTCAGGTGTGAGGTCCATGTTTGCTTGTCGGGTGCTTGTTGGTGACTACACACGGGGGAACTCGGACCTCCGTCGTCCCCCTCCAAAAGGCGAGGGAAGCCCGACTCTCTATGACAGCTGTGTGGACAATGTCCTGAACCCATCCATATATGTAGTGTTTGAAAGGCACCAGGTGTACCCCGAGTTCCTAATCAAATACGATGATGGCGTCATGCACTGGTCCTCTTCGGCTCCAGCTCCACCCAAGACTGTCTCTATCCAATCCACTTCCTTAACCCCAACATCCAACCGGATTCAAGCCACAGCTGCTGCTACCCCATCGAAGAGAGTTCCATCCACTTTGAATCCATCTAAAACTGCAGCCACCACTTCCTCAAATACAACCAATTATCATCCCACTTTGCGTTTAGTCCATCAATCTCTCCCAAAACCTGCCCAATCCCCATTCATATCCAGTCAATCTCCAGTCCTCATAATGCCAGACCCAAGTTCTCAATTGGTGGATACCACCCTAGGCCCAGATTTCACTCCCTCATTTGCAAACCTCTCTCACACACTCACTACCCCAGCCAGCACCCCTTCTCTTACGCTCGCTACCCCAGCCAGTACCCCCTCTCGTACGCTCACTACCCCAGCCAGTAGCCCCTTTTATACACTCCCTACCCCAGCCAGCACCCCCTCTTGTATGCTCACTACCACAGCCAGTACCCCCTCTCGTACGCTCACTACCCCAGCCAGTACCCCCTCTTATACACTCACTACCCCAGCCAGTACCCCTTCTTATACATTCACTACCCCAGCCAGCACAGCCTCTCGTAGACTCGCTCCCCGAGCCAGCACCCCCTCTTATACACTCATTACCCCAGCCTGTACCACCTCTCCCTCACTCACTACCCCAGCCAGTACCCCTTCTTCTACACTCACTACTCCAGCCAGTACCCCCTCTCGTACGCTCACTATCCCAGCCAGCACCCCCTCTCGTACGCACACTACCCCAGCCAGTACCCCCTCTTATACACTCACTACCCCAGCCAGTACCCCTTCTTATACATTCACTACCCCAGCCAGCACAGCCTCTCGTAGACTCGCTCCCCGAGCCAGCACCCCCTCTTATACACTCATTACCCCAGCCTGTACCCCCTCTCCCTCACTCACTACCCCAGCCAGTACCCCTTCTTCTACACTCACTACCCCAGCCGGTAACCCCTCTCGTACGCTCACTATCCCAGCCAGTACCCACTCTTATACATTCACTACCCCAGCCAGTACCCCCTCTTATACACTCACTACCCCAGCCAGTACCCCTTCTTATACATTCACTACCCCAGCCAGCACAGCCTCTCGTAGACTCGCTCCCCGAGCCAGCACCCCCTCTTATACACTCATTACCCCAGCCTGTACCCCCTCTCCCTCACTCACTACCCCAGCCAGTACCCCTTCTTCTACACTCACTACCCCAGCCAGTACCCCCTCTCGTACGATCACTATCCCAGCCAGTACCCCCTCTTATACATTTCCTACCCGAGCCAGTACCCCCTCTTATAATCTCACTACCCCAGCCAGTACCCACTCTCCTACACTCACTACCCCAGCCAGTACCCCCTCTTATACATTCACTACCACAGCCAGCACAGCCTCTCATAGACTCGCTCCCCCAGCCAGCACAGCCTCTTGTAGACTCGCTTGCCGAGCCAGCACCCCCTCTTATACACTCATTACCCAAGCCAGTACCCCCTCTCCTACACTCACTACCCCAGCCAGTACCCCCTCTCGTACGCTCACTACCCCAGCCAGGACCCCCTCTTATACATTTCCTACCCCAGCCAGTACCCCCTCTCCTACATTCACTACCCCAGCCAGTACCCCCTCTCGTACGCTCACTACCCCAGCCAGGACCCCCTCTTATACATTTCCTACCCCAGCCAGTACCCCCTCTCGTACGCTCACTACCCCAGCCAGGACCCCCTCTTATACATTTCCTACCCCAGCCAGTACCCCCTCTCCTACATTCACTACCCCAGCCAGCACCCCCTCTCCTATACTCACTCCCTCAGCCAGCACCCCCTCTCGCACACTTTTCCTTCCAACTGGCACCCTATCTCGGCCTCACACCCTCTCAACGACCACTACTCCCACTCCCTCTGCCAGCAGTACCTCTCACCCACTATCCCGTTCATCCTCATTGAGCACACCTTATCACACACTTTCTGACTCCTCATACTCCCCCACTTACACACAAACTCCCTCCACGTCAAGCAATTCTTCTAGCACACTCTCCCCCTCAGCAAGCAACCTATCTCGGGTGTTCTCTCCCTCGACAGGTTCCTTCTGTCGTCCACTATCTACCACAACAATTATCACTAGATCTCCTCCTGAGTCACTGTACAGTCTTCCAACAGCTCAAAGGAGGGACACTAAAGAAAAAAATAAGTGCCTTCTCCAATAACTTGGCTTTGTCAGGATTGAGCAGTAAGTTAATGGAAAGTTTTGATCGCGAACTTCATTAAAAAATATATATATATTAAGAAAGAAAATGTATTAAAATGATGAATGATAAGTGCATTTGCATATTAAAGATGTATAGCTGTGTATCTTTACCTGTAAGGGCTCAACAACAGTAAAGCTGTTCACAACAAACCCGAAGTTTGTAATATTGCAAAAAGATGAATTTGATGATGATGTTTCCTATTCAGGTCTGCTGACACAGTCCATACATGAAACATGTAATACATGAAATACATGTTTTAAACTGAAACACTCATAAAATCATTGATTGTGTATGTTTTTTGGACTAGCTTACTTGTTTCTAAGAGATTTTCAAACAGCCTAATGTCAGAAACGTTATTTATTTGGACAAATATAATCTTTATTGACATTAAACTGAATCAATGGCTCCTGTGTGTCCAACAGGCTTATTGTGCCGGAAATGAAGGTTCAATGTGACGTATTTAAAAGGGTGTATACTGTCATTAGTGTGATCTATTGCCTGTTTGTTATACTTGGATACCTTCATAACTGGGGAGTGGTTACATATACTGTAAGTTTCATTTAGTCAGAAATGGTTTTGTCGCATGCTGGTCACCTGTTTTGTAGGTAATGGAGAGCAAAGGTCTACTTCAGCTTTGACCATATGTAGAGTTCATGCATTTGCGAGGGCCAACAGTCCGGTGTTCTACTACGGTGACTGACATGGATACAACAGCTCTGATCTACAAGGTCCTCTGTGCCCATAATGGATCATTTGAGATGGGAGAATTGCGTGCCAACATTAGCACGATAGAAGATGACCTGGAAAGTGTTTTAGGGAATCAGGAGATGTTTACCAGTCCTGTCTCAAAGGGAAACAAGCTGATAGTTGGCCAGACAAAGATGAGGTTATGCAGAGCTAATGGATGTAGTGGCTGCAGCAATTTACACCTGTGCAAGTTCTACCTGTATGGAACATGTCCATCCAATGAGAGGTAAACATTTTTTACTTTACTGTTTGTTTTTACTCTGGCCTACGAACCGTCTCTGAATCTCAAACGTGCAGTTATTTACCCATCATATTACTTCTATTAATTCTACTATTTTATTTCTTCAATTTTCTAAATTCATGTGGTCTTACAGAATGTGACATAGGGAATGCACTTCAGTATAAATGTCAATAGCTACAGGTTCGTGGCAGTTTGTAGATATGACATTTTAAGAAAAACAAAAAAAACGTTTTAAAGAGCTAAATATGAAATCTACTGTCGCTCTTCTTGTGATTTGCAGACAAGGATGCCGTCTCTGCCATGAGCTGACATCAGAGCACAACATCTGAGTCCTGAGAGAGCATCACCTGGAGGAACTGGACAGGAAGGAGCTGTGTACATTACTGTTGCAGAATGACAACGCCCTTATACCCCCAGTATGTGCCTCATAGGCCTATATACAGTGCATTCGGAAAGTATTTAGACCCCTTTACTTTTTCCACATTTTGTTATGTTACAGCTTTATTCTAAAATGTATTATATATTTTTTCCCCCTCATCAATCTACACACAATACACCATAATGACAAAGCAAAAACTATTTTTTAGAAATGTTTGCCATTTTATTACAAATAAAAAACAGAAATACCTTATTTAAGTAAGTATTCAGACCCTTAGCTATGAGACACTATGTGTACTAAACTGAGCATGCAGATATCTGTAGCAAGTAAAAAATAATGTCTTTGAATTGGGACTGATGCACTTAAACAGAGTTTGCACTTATCCAATGTCCTTATCAAGCCCTTATCAGGAGTGGTCTGTATTTATCTCCAGGTTTGCTTCACATACAACAAAGGTAGTGGAGAGTATGGCTACTGTCCTGACAAGGAGATCTGCAGAAGACTCCACGTCTGTGAGCGCTACATTACAGGAACCTGTGCTGCGGACGTGGACTGTGGCAGGTCTCACGACTTCTACGAGCCCCACCCGCTCAACACCCTGCAGCAGAGGGGAGTACCTAATGAACTGGTGCCATCCATGTTGTCCACCTACCGCAACATCCAGGCAATCAGGGATACAAATGATGCTAGTGACAACCCACGTTGGTAAGAGACCTTGTAGAGTAGCCTACACTAACCTCGGTCCCCGTGCTCAACTGCTATTGGATATAAGTTTGTAGAGAGAGCTGCCTGGTGGATGAGATCATACTGTACTGATTTTTCTATCTTATAATGCTGTCTAACTTTCTCTACTCATCAGCAGCTAAATTGATTCTGGTAACTGCCTGCTGAAATCCAAAGATTTACCCAGTCACTGGGATAAATCTTCAGTACCTGAAACTGGATTCAAGGTTCATAATAATTGTTTACTTTTTTAACTCATGAGATCTTCCATCTGGTCAGAAATGTAAAGGCAGTGCATTATACATCTATTGCGTTCGCATTGGTAAAATGAGGTGTTTTTTCCAAATGAATTCTCTCTAGAGGGTTGCTCTGCAGAGTTCCTCAGCAGAGCACTAGAATATTCTGGATCTTTTCCATCAAACTATGACTTGCTTCAGTGTGAAGAGTATTGAGAGGGTGCATAATCAGATCCTGTGGGAGGTCTTTTCGTGGTAAGAATCCAAACTCCTCATGCCAAAATAAATGTAATCTACCCAAGAAATATGTTCATATTGTCTGCGTTAATCAAAGCAGTTACAACATAACATATGCAAACAGATATAACATGTTAATGGTAACTGGTCCTTAGATTCTAGTAGCAAAAGAGCAGACACTTTCAAACGCTATGAGGTGACATGCCAATGAAGATACTGACAAATGAATCTGTTCCTTTCCCAAGGCAAGGAGATTTAATGAGAAAAACAAACACAGGGAAGGAGAATGAGAAGCAGCTCTTCCATGGAACAGACTCTAAACACGTGGATGCTATATGCCTGCAGAACATAGACTGGAGGATTGGTGGAACACAAGGAATGCTGTATGGGCAAGAAATTCTGCATTTCATGTGATATCTAATAGATTTTTTAATTTATATTAGAAGTTGTTCTTTTACGTGGAAATGGCATTGGACAAGATATTTTGTGCTATGCTCTTTCATGTTACATTGTGGAAAAGTTTACAAAACAAATGTCTTTGTAATGTCTCACAGTCACTGTGACTGTTCTAATTCTAACCTCTCTCTCCAGGAAGCTACTTGTCCAAGGATGCCAAGTTCTCCCACAGCTACACCAGCCAGTCAGGAGTCAGGTCCATGTTTGTTTGTCGTGTGCTGGTGGGAAATTACATGCAAGGACACTCCAGCTACCTCCGTCCCCCCCCTCAAACGACGGAAGTCCCACCATCTCCTATGACAGCTGTGTGGATGATATCTACAACCCCTCTGTATTTGTGGTGGTCAGGAAGCACCAGGTGTACCCAGAGTACCTTATTCAGTACAGGGAAGGATCCAGGCCTGGGACCTATGTTCCACCACCTAACGTTGTCCAAAACCAGAGCCACCACGACATAAACTGGCAACCTATTCCAGTCATGCTACACTCACAAGCCACCCCTGTGCTGCCCAACAATGCAAGGTTCAGATCTCCTTCCCCAACAGGACCGGCCTTTGCCCAGCCCACACTCAGTACCCAGACACTATTTTCTCACTACTCAAACCCACCCAGGCCCCCCTCCATTCCCTCTGTTTCAAACCCTTCGAGGCAGAGAACCCCCAGACCTACCTTAACGCATTCTTCTGCACAGTTTGATTCCCTGAACTCCTTGACACATCCATAGTTTCAGCCAGGTCTGATGACTTACGTCCCTAACCCACCACCCTGGGTCGGCTCTATGACCTCCATACCACACGCACCTCCGTCAAGGACAAGAAGATCACAGTTTGCTAAAATGAAGGCAAAAAGTAAATATATGGCATCACTAGATAATCTATAAGCATTGGTAGTCTATTTTTTATTTTGAAATTGAGTGGGAAATTACCTTTATATGTATAAATAAATTGTATTTATAATTTTGGTTTTCAGGTTAAATATCCTATCCTAATTGTGAGACAATATAATAACCTTACTGTGAATGATTGGAGATTGGAACGTTTCCCCTTTGTAAGCTAATTCATGGTTTTATTTTGAAATTGAAATGTGTCCTTTGTAGCTCAATTAACTGTATTAATTTTATAGTTTGACCACATAAGAATCAAAACTGCATCATTAAGGATTGTTTTGTTCTGCGTAAGTGTGATTAAATAAATGAACATCTACATATTTAAAATGCATTTTATATTATTGTAACACAGCCTTTGCATGGCACCTTGTGTCTACTCTGGACATGTACACATTTGGAACATATTAAAATCATTACATGGAAGAATCCCTCAACCTAATTGTAGATACACGTAGAGTATAACTACCTCTGGAGCCAGATAACGCTTTCAATCAAACCAGCCACTGTGGTGCCACTTGGATCGCCTAATCAGTGGATTGGGCTGATAGTTTCTACACCAAGCTCAGTGACAAGTGATGAGTCCCGTGTAGCTCAGTTGGTAGAGCATGGCGCTTGCAATGCCATGGTTGTGGGTTCAATTCCCAGGGGGTGCAAGTATGAAAAATGTATGCACTCACTAACTGTAAGTCGCTCTGGATAAGAGCGTCTGCTAAAATTACTAAAAAAATAAAAATAATTATGAGTGTGATGCCGTGATTTAACAAAACTATAACCTTCATACATACCTTATGCACCACAGGACCAAGGTTGCTTACTGTACCCTTTGGCAGCAGTTACACAGGCATCCCAATTCTGATCTGATTGGTCAAAAGAGCAATAAGTGGCAAAATAATCAGAATTGGGCTGCCTGTGTAAACAGTCATAGTAGTTTCTGAACCCACCACTGCCTAAAATAAAATTGTAACGTTAGTGCTACTTATTTTAAGGGGTTTGCTTCCCTCTAGGGGTTATGTTGCTGAATTGCACCCCAATTCCTTTACAAAATGTGTCAGCAGACCAGAAGTCCCACAGTAAAGGAAACATGCTCATCATATTCCTTTTTTCTAGTTGAACATAATTCTTGTTTGCTGTAAGAGTTGCAAGGATTTTAAACACCAACAATGCATATTTGTCATTCAGAATTTGAACACTTTCTTTCTAAACACTTCAAATTGTCACCAGGTTGATATTTGACCACCAAATCGTTCAATTAACTCCTGCACTCTAGATGATGTGATAGTAGTAGAAGATGTGTCAGAAGTAGTGTTAGATGTGGAGTGGGGAGGCCCCGAGAGTGTGGAAGAGTCTGTGTAAGTGGGGGTGTATGATGAGTGAGAAAGTGTGTGATAAGCATGGGCGGTGTGTTCAATAGGGCGATATGGGCGACGCACTGCCAAACGGGAAAAGGAAGGGAATTTTTTTCTAATCAATTATATCACGGCAACAGTAGTTATCAGTGTTCACGTCTGATCTGCCAGCCACTAAATATCAAATCAGGCTAAAGTCGTGCTTCAAATGGCCCCGCCCGTTTTTGGGGCGATTTCAGTCAAGTTGAAAATCGCCCAGAAGTCTCTCATAGCCTGTCATGTAAAATCTATTTTTTTCAAATTTCAAAGCTTTCAATACATTCTCTATGGGTGTCTGTGGGCATGCACTTACGCGCTTTCGTCATACGTGACGTAACCATGAACGTAACTAAGACAATGGCGGCTAGCAGCGTCTCTGTTGTGACCTGCAGTGTGGCGTTATTTTATGTTTTTAATTTGTAGACTTAGTTTACAAACATTCTGCAAACATTCTGCTTTGAACTGATCTTTCGGTTTTGGACTGATCTTGTTGATCGTGTACATACCCGCTACGAACGGACTAAATAATGAAAACGCTGCAGGCAGCTGTAATCCCAATACAGCTGGGAGACTTGGCTGGATGACAGAGTCCCGGACAGAGAAGTGGAGCCGGCCACCTTCACCCTGGTCAGAGCGGACCGCGATCCTGGTAAGAGAGCGACTCTGTACCCCGACATTGAACTGCTTTCTGTGTCATTGCGACCTTACTATCAATTCAATTCAATTTAAGGGCTTTATTGGCATGGGAAACGTGTGTTAACATTGCCAAAGCAAGGGAAGTAGATAGTAAACAAAAGTGAAATAAACAATAAATATTAACAGTAAACATTACACTCAGAAGTTTCAAAAGAATAAAGACATTTCAAATGTCATATTATGTATATATACAGTGTTGTTACAATGTGCAAATAGTTAAAGTACAAATGGGAAAATAAATAAACATAAATATGGGTTGTATTTACAATGGTGTTTGTTCTTCACTGGTTGCCCTTTTCTTGTGGCAACAGGTCACAAATCTTGCAGCTGTGATGGCACACTGTGGTTTTTCACCCAGTAGATAAGGGAGTTTATCAAAATTGGGTTTGTTTTCGAATTCTTTGTGGATCGCTGTAATCTGAGGGAAATATGTGTCTCTAATATGGTCATACATTTGGCAGGAGGTTAGGAAGTGCAGCTCAGTTTCCACCTCATTTTGTGGGCAGTGTGCACATAGCCTGTCTTCTCTTGAGAGCCAGGTCTGCCTACGGCGGCCTTTCTCAATAGCAAGGCTATGGTCACTGAGTCTGTACATAGTCAAAGCTTTCCTTAAGTTTGGGTCAGTCACAGTGGTCAGGTATTCTGCCACTGTGTACTCTCTGTTTAGGGCCAAATAGCATTCTAGTTTGCTCTGTTTTTTTGTTTGTTCTTTCCAATGTGTCAAGTAATTCTCTTTTTGTTTTCTCATGATTTGGTTGGGTCTAATTGTGTTGTTGTTGTTGTTGTTGTTGTTGTTGTTGTTGTTGTCCTGGGGCTGTGTGGGGTCTGTTTGTGTTTGTGAACAGAGGCCCAGGACAAGCTTACTTAGGGGACTCTTCTCCAAGTTCATCTCTCTGTAGGTGATGGCTTTGTTATGGAAGGTTTGGGAATCGCTTCCTTTTAAGTGGTTACTATCTGCCCCGTGAGTTCCCCCAATTGTTTGTTACCGTTGTGTACTGTTGATAATCACAAGTTTACTGGAGAACTGAGACCAAGTAGAGACTTTGGACAGGGTGGATATGGTATAATAAAGGCAGTTTATTCAGAGGTAAAGATATCTGGAATCGCGTGCACGGACTCGTTCGTGCACGCGAGTAAAGTAAAAGTGTCCTGTCTTAGGTCAGCTAGGATCACCACTCCTTGGCCACCTGCTGACAAGGCTGACAAGATAGGACTCTTTTGTCCATTGTTATAGGATAGGAACAGAAACAAACGCCCAACACAAAATGGGTCATGCACAAGATTTTAGTCAGACCAAGCTATAACATTATATATTTACTACGACAGTACATTCAACCAAAAGCTAATATAACAAAGGCATCAGAGATTATTTATAATCTGTCACAGAAACTGGAATCCATCTCCCCAGATCAGTCAATAAATGCTTCTGGTATTGACTTATATGCTGCCCCTGTCTTCATGTTGTTGCTGGACATATCTTTTTTAAAATGTGTGTAGGTCACCTAAATCATCAGAAAAATTGCCCCTCCTGAGAATTTTTTCAGGAGCCGCCACTGGTGATAAGGTGTGCTCAATGAGGAAGAATGGGATAGTGGGTGAGAGGTACTGCTGGCAGAGAGAGTGGGAGTAGCTCTTCCTGAGAAGGTGTGACCCTGAGAGGGTGTGTCAGTTGAACGGGAAAGTGTGCAAGAAGTGGTGTTGGCAGTGGTAGTGAGTGTGAGAAAGGGGTTGTTTGGTAGCCTAGTGAGTGTGCGAGAGGGGATGCTGGGTAGCCTAGTGAGTGTGCGAAAGGGGATGCTGGGTGGCCTAGTGGGTGTACGAGAAGGGGTACTGGCTGGGGTAGTGAGCGTAGGAGAGGGGGTACTGGCTAGGGTATTGAGTGTACGAGAGGGGGTACTGGCTGTGGTAATGGGTGTAGGAGAGGGGGTACTGGCTGGGGTAGTGAGTGTATAAGAGGGGGTACTGGCTGGGGTAGTGGGTGTACGAGAGGGTGTACTGGCTGGGGTAGTGGGTGTACGAGAGGGGGTACTGGCTGGGGTAGTGGGTGTACGAGAGGGGGTACTGGCTGGGGTAGTGGGTGTACGAGAGGGGATACTGGCTGGGGTAGTGATTGTACAAGAAGGGGTACTGGCTGGGGCAGTGAGTGTACGAGAGGGGGTACTGGCTGGGGTAGTGGGTGTACGAGAAGGGGTACTGGCTGGGGTAGTGAGCGTAGGAGAGGGGGTACTGGCTGGGGTAGTGAGTGTACGAGAGGGGGTGCTGGCTGGGGTAATGAGTTTATGAAAGAGGTTGCTGAATGAGGGAGTGTAAGACCAATTAGCTTGGCCTAGGGTGGTATCCACCAATTGAGAACTTGGAACTGGCTTCATGAGGACTGCAGATTGACTCAATCCCAATGGGCGTTCAGGCAGGTTTTGGGAGACGTGAACGGGGAAGAGAATCGGTTGGATTAGAGGTAGTGGTGGCAGCTTGAGATGGACTCAAAGTGGAAGTCAATGGAACTCGAGAGTTTGACAGCGTAGCAGCAGCTGCTGCTTGAATCCGGTTGGATGTTGGGTATTGGACAATGGAAGATGATTGGATAGAGACACTTTTGGGTGAAGCTGGAGCCGAAGAGGACCAGAGCATGACAATATCATCATATCTGATGAGGAACTCCAGGTATACCCGATGCTTTTCAAACACCACATATATGGACGGGTCCAGGACATTGTCCATACAGCTGTCATAGGAAGTGGGGTTTCCCTCGCCTTTTGGAGGGGGACGATGGAGGTCCGAGTTCCCCCGTGTGTAGTCACCAACAAGCACCCGACAAGCAAACATTGACCTCACACCTGAGTGGCTGGTGTAGCTGTGTGAGTACTTGGCATCCCTGGCAAAGTAACTCCCTAAAACAAACAGAGAAGATCATCAGTAAAACAAAATGACAGACTATAATGAGATCATAACTGCTTCTAAAATCTGATTACACTTCTGACAATTGGTTAACATGAGGTACCTTCGCCATACACAGTTCCGTTGGTTCCACACAGCCTCCAGTCGAAGTTCTCTCTGCAAATGGCGTCTACGTGTTTTGGTCCGTTACCATGGAAGAGATGTAGCTCCTTGCTGTTTTTACCTCCATAGTTTTTCTTCATAAAATCTCTTGTCCTAAAAAAACAGGATAAAAACATTAGCTGCTTCCCCATAATCTTGTTCGAGCCAGAGTTTACTTAGCATTTTGGAAGTAACATGCTAGGATTGTGTGTGAGAGTTGATGTTAACATACCACTGGAAGACTTCCAAGAGGTCCCTGTTTTGGACCCTCTCGATGCTGGTGATTTGGAAGCCCCTCATGGTCTTGTTGAAAAGTCTCTGGACCTTCTGATAGTCCCTGTCAGAACTCAGAAGAGTGACTGTCTGCAGGAGGGGAAAACAAAATGGTTGTCACTGCTGAAACAAAATGTTAAACAGTAACCTTCCTGTAAGCCTAAGCAGTATAACCACATGTAAACAATTGACCTTGTATCCAAGGTCAGGTATGGCAGACTTGTCCCAATATCCAGGAACAGCTCTGAAATTCTGAGAGGGGTTGAATGGTCCATTTGTCCTGAGGATAAATATAAAAAAGAACATGACATACAACACATAGAAAATAAGTAGCTCAATTGAATACCTAGGCTACGGTACCAGTCATTAGTTTGGACACACCTACTCATTCAAGGGTTTTTCTTAATTTTTACTATTTTCTACATTGTAGAATAATAGTGAAGACATCAAAACAATGAAATAACACATATGGAATCATGTAGTGACCAAGAAAGTGTTAATTAAAAATATATTTTATATTTGCGATTCTTCAAATAGCCACTCTTTGCCTTGATGACAGCTTTGCACACGCTTGGGATTCTCTCAACCAGCTTCACCTGGAATGCTTTTCCAGCAGTCTTGAAGGAGTTCCCACATATGCTGAGCACTTGTTGGCTGCATTTCCTTCACTCTGCAGTCCAACTCAACCCAAACCATCTCAATTGGGTTGATGTCAGGGAATTGTGAAGGCCTGATTCACACAGTCTCCTCTGAACAGTTGATGTTGAGACGTGTCTGTTACTTGAACTCTGTGAAGAATTTATCTGGGTTGCAATTTCTGAGGCTGGTAACTCTAATGAACTTATCCTCTAATGAACGTAACTCTGGGTCTTCCATTCCTGTGGAGGTCCTCATGAGAGCCAGTTTCATCATAGCCTGGTTCGATACAGAACATAGTACCCATCCTCAGTCAATTCCCTTTCATATATTACCTGCTTCTGGTAGCTTGAGTGTCTGCAGTTGAAACAAAGACAGGACGTCGTCTGACCATCCTTATAGTGCCATATGTTTTTTTTTTTTGCGTCATATCTGTAATTACAAGAATAACTATTTGAACCAGCATCCTTACAGCTAATGTTCCACATCGCTAATATCTAGGCTACCTGCGGCTGATTTTAGTAATGGAATTGGAGGGGTGTATAAGAGTAGCCTTTTTGACCCTAACTGTAACTTGTGCTAAGCACTTATAACCAAAATATATTATTGTTATTACAGTAGGTTGCACATGAGAGCTGTTTTCAAGAGTTTGAGATGTGTTACCTCTGAAACTCAGCTCATAAGACTGCTGGCCTGCAGTGAACTTCACCACAGCACTTTGATCCTCCTGGTACCTTTTCTCAAGGTCTTCACTGGTGATGGATGATAATCTGTGCATCTCTTTAAGTGATTTATAGAAAATAATAACAGTTTACTCTCTCCAACACCAAATTTGTTGGTCCTTGTAACTCATCAGCCTGTTTGAGTGTTTCACACCACTTACGATGGATGCGTACTGGACCCATTGGCCGTACTCGTCCTCCCAGAACCATGCCCACTCTGTGGTGAGTACGTATGTGGGCTGGGTCACAGAGGAAACTGAGGAGAGACGGTGAACGTCACTGAATCCACGGGTCATGGAGTCGAAACGCAAACGCTCAGATCCCTCACTGTGAAGGCATAACAAAATGTTAATGGTAAAAAAAAACAGGTATATTGTACCTTATTCACAGTTTGACATACTTTTTTTAGTTAAAGGTAGACTCAGCCAAATGATGTTGCCACGAGCAACACCTCAGATATTGATATGCAAGACAGTCACACACAGCACTATACAGTGAGGGAAAAAAGTATTTGATCCCCTGCTGATTTTGTACGTTTGCCCACTGACAAAGAAATTATCAGTCTATAATTTTAATGGGAGGTTTATTTGAACAGTGAGAGACAGAATAACAACAAAAAAATCCAGAAAAACGCATGTCAAAAATGTTATAAATTGATTTGCATTTTAATGAGGGAAATAAGTATTTGACCCCCTCTCAATCAGAAAGATTTCTGGCTCCCAGGTGTCTTTTATACAGGTAACGAGCTGAGATTAGGAGCACACTCTTAAAGGGAGTGCTCCTAATCTCAGTTTGTTACCTGTATAAAAGACACCTGTCCACAGAAGCAATCAATCAATCAGATTCCAAACTCTCCACCATGGCCAAGACCAAATAGCTCTCCAAGGATGTCAGGGACAAGATTGTAGACCTACACAAGGCTGGAATGGGCTACAAGACCATCGCCAAGCAGCTTGGTGAGAAGGTGACAACAGTTGGTGCGATTATTCGCAAATGGAAGAAACACAAAATAACTGTCAATCTCCCTCTGCCTGGGGCTCCATGCAAGATCTGACCTCGTGGAGTTGCAATGATCATGGGAACGGTGAGGAATCAGCCCAGAACTACACGGGAGGATCTTGTCAATGATCTCAAGAAAGCTGGGACAATAGTCACCAAGAAAACAATTGGTAACACACTACGCCATGAAGGACTGAAATCCTGCAGCGCCCGCAAGGTCCCCCTGCTCAAGAAAGCACATATACATGCCCGTCTGAAGTTTGCCAATGAACATCTGAATGATTCAGAGGAGAACTGGGTGAAAGTGTTGTAGTCAGATGAGACTAAAATGGAGCTCTTTGGCATCAACTAAATTCACCGTGTTTGGAGGAGGAGGAATGCTGCCTATGACCCCAAGAACACAATCCCCACCGTCAAACATGGAGGTGGAAACATTTTGCCTTGGTTGTGTTTTTCTGCTAAGGGGACAGGACAACTTCACAGCATCAAAGGGACGATGGACGGGGCCATGTACCGTCAAATCTTGGGTGAGAACCTCCTTCCCTCAGCCAGGGCATTGAAAATTGGTCGTGGATAGGTATTCCAGCATGACAATGACCCAAAACACACGGCCAAGGCAACAAAGGAGTGGCTCAAGAAGAAGCACATTAAGGTCCTGGAGTGGCCTAGCCAGTCTCCAGACCTTAATCCCAAAGAAAATCTGTGGAGGGAGCTGAAGGTTCTGTGATTGCCAACAAGGGTTTTGCCACCAAGTACTAAGTAATGTTTTGCAGAGGGGTCAAATACTTATTTCCCTCATTAAAATGCAAATCAATTTATAGCATTTTTAACATGCGTTTTTCTGGATTTTTTTGTTGTTATTCTGTATCTCACTGTTCAAATAAACCTAACATTAAAATTATAGACTGATCATTTCTTTGTCAGTGGGCAAACGTACAAAATCAGCAGGGGATCAAATACTTTTTTCCCTCACTGTATCTGCGCATGTGCACGGGTTCGCTTCACGCTGTTACAGCGTGGTAGCCACGGGACCAAACCGGCGGGAGGTTGAGTCTTGCGCTTCAACGCTCTTAGTTATTGCGGAAATTGACCCACTATGCTGTTCACTTTGTGCATCTACGTCATATCGCTGAGTCTATCTTCAAATATGACATAACAACATACTGTACCTGTGTATCTTAGAAGGGTCACAGTCTCTCTAGATCGCTTTGTTTTCTGGCAGAGCCGACCAAGTCTGACCATTCTTCACTTCCCAATTGTAAGGCCTTTTATAGTGGATTCTCCAGCATTAATCTGAACAGACTTTAGGTTTATATAACAGACGTTACATTTTCATAACAGACGTTGCATTTATGTAACAGTCTGTCATGAGAGACTCTTGTTAGCCAGAAGGATAACAGAATATCTTGCCATGGCCTCAATTCACAAAATCGATGCTAGGCTTCTAGTGTTGCTTTGAAAGGTTTAACAAACAAAGAACAACATAGTCCATTATTGTGGCTGTACATGTTTGTATGTTGTCCTATGAGGAGGATATTGTATTGTGTATCTACTGACAACCTTTAGATCTAGATAAACTCATATCAAGCCAGCTATCCTGGATTCTGTCTGAGTAAAAACGGGGCAAGAAGTTCCCCTGATCTCAGGTGTTCTGCCAAAGCAAACGTGGGAAAGTTAAACATCCCAGCAACACTCTCCCTCTTTAACTTTACATCTTTGTTTGCAGTGGCCCTTGACAAAGAACAGCCAGATCTCATTACTCACGGTTAACAAACAAACAAACAACTTGAGGTGTCATTTAAAAAATGCACCCCCCTCCCCAATGTTATGTTTTCACACGACCCTCCCCTTGAACTGCAAAAAAAGTTAGCACCCTCTCCTCTTATAGAATTAACTCAAAATAATGTTTACGACCACCAATAACTGTAGAGACCCTGTGTTTATAAACGTTCATATCAACTTTGCCACTTCAGCATGCTTCTGTGGCACGGTCGATGGCTACGGGCCAGAAGGTTGAGGGTTCGCCGACCACCACGGACGAGCTAACCCTCCCTGCCCGTTTCATTAGACCTACACTACGATCAGAACCGGCTGCAGACAATGATCAGCTAGATGGAAATCTGATTTTCCAAATGTTTATGATATACAGTGCTGCTTGAAAGTTTGTGAACCCCTTGTGCAATTACAGATTTTTTCCATTTTTACCATTAAATCTTTATTTAATCAGAACCAGTCTTTTTGATCTGACATAACAGGTTTATATTTACCAAAACCATATGTTTGTGTAGAGGAAATCATGTGTGTAGTAGAAAAACTAAATTAAAAAGGAATTAGTGTAGGTGCAAAAATAAGTGAACCCCAAGTTGCATTGGTTAAATCAAGTAGATAAGTAGAATCAGGTGGGTAAATAATTAGCTACCAAATGAACCAATCAAAGGAGAGATTGTTAGGAAATAGTTTGGGCGGGACTCTGATAAATAGAGATAAGAAACCTGGTCAGTTTGGTGTTACCCATCCAGGTGAATGCAAAGCATACCATGCCGAGAGGAAAGGATATCTCAGAGGACATCAGGATGAGGGTAGTGAGAGCACATCAGCCTGGGGAAGGCTATAAAATCATCTCAAAAATATTTGAGCTCCATCAGTCCACTGTGAGGCAAATCATTTACAAATGGTGAGCATTTAACATGACAGCAACTCGGCCTAGAAGTGGACGCCCTTCCAAAATATCCCCAAGAACAATAATAAATCAGGTAAAAGCCAACCCAAACATAACATCTAGAGATTTGCAGACCTCCCTTGCTGCATCTCAGGTAACTGCATGCTTCAACAATAAGAAGAACACTGAATTGAAATGCCATTCATGGGAGGGTTGCTAGGAAGAAGCCTCTGCTGTCAAAAAATAACCAAACTGCCCGTCTTAACTTTGCCAGAGACCACCTGGACAAACCTGAGGGTTTCTGGAAGTCCATTCTCTGGACCGATGAGTCCAAAAATGACCTTTTTGGTCACAATCAACACCGCTATGTTTGGCGAAAACCCAACACTGCCTACCACCAAAATAACCTTATCCCAACAGTCTAGCATGGTGGTGGGAATGTCAAGATCTGGGGCTGCTTTTCCTCCTCTGGACCTGGATGACTCCACATCATTAAGGGAACCATGAATTCTGAGGTATACCAGGAGATTCTTGAACAGAACTTCAGGCCATCAGTCAAGGAGCTAAAGCTGGGCCGAAAATGGGTCTTCCAACAAGACAACGACCTAAAGCATTCAAGCAAATCTGCCAAAGAATGGCTCAGGAGAAAGAAGATTTGTGTTTTGGATTAGCCAAGTCAAAGTCCTGCCCTAAATCCAATCGAGATGCTGTGGCAGGACCTGAAGCGGGCAGTTCATGCCAGACACCCCTCAAACTTCATTCAATTGGCAGAGTTCTGTAAGGAGGAGTGGGCAAAAATCCTTCAAAACAGATGTCAGAGACTGATTACTGGCTATAGGAGACGTTTAGTCCAAGTTATTGCTGCTAATGGAGGTGCCACAAGCTATTGACTGAAGGGGGTCACATTCTTTTGCACACATCAAATCTGAGTTTTTGTTAAATAAACAATTAAAATATATCATATTCTTTTGTTTCTGTCATTTACTTTGAATGTCTTTATTACGAATTGGGGTTTAGATAAGGATTTTATATGTTTAGTTTAATATTTTATAGCAAAATAATGACCAGCCCTGTAGGGTTCACTTACTTTCAAGCAGCACTGTAATTATATATGCAACAAATATTCCACCAACTGGTTTTCGTGCCAATGCACCACAACCAATAAGCAAAGCACACCCACTGGGTACAAATTGGTTGAATCAACGTTGTTTCAATGTAATTTGTCAAAGTATTGTGACATCTATGAATCTATGTTTAAAATACATTGGATTTGCAAAAAGTCATAAAAACTATTGTTTTGAGGGTGACATTTCAACCACAGGATTATGTCATCATGGTAACCAATGTTCAACATAAAATATGTTGAATTTGTACCTTTGAAACAACGTTAGATCTTCAACGTTTTATCCACTATAAGAAAAAACTATAGACTGGGCAGCACTTCCTACTAGAGAATTAATATATCTACTATTTGGTTTCTCATCCAGGGTTTTAACCAAGCCCAGCCCTGCTTAGCTTTGATCTTTGACACTGACTACTACCAATGTGCAATCGTGAGAATGATTATTGAGCATGTTACACAAAATTAAATAGATTCACTATCGAAGTCATTTCACAGAGAAGATTTAACAGAGCAAATGAAATGTAACCATACTTTATGAATCATACGGTTGAAGTCGGAAGTTTACATACACCTTAGCCAAATACATTTAAACTCTGTTTTTCACAATTCCTGACATTTAATCCTAGTAAAAAATCCCTGTCTTAGGTCAGTTAGGATCACCACTTTATTTTAAGAATGTGAAATGTCAGAATAATAGTGGAAAGAATTATTTCTTTCAGCTTTTATTTCTTTCATCACATTCCCAGTGGATCAGAAGTTTACATACACTCAATTAGTATTTGGTACCATTGCCTTTAAATTGTTTAACTTGGGTCAAACGTTTCGGGTAGCCTTCCACAATTTTTTTTTTTTTTAAGTTGTATTTTTTAGTGATCCAATTTACATTTTAGTCATTTAGCAGACGCTCTTATCCAGAGCGACTTACAATTAGTGAGTACATACATTTTTCATACTGCCCCCCCGTGGGAAACAAACCCACAACCCTTGCGTTGCAAGCGCCATGCTCTACCAACTGAGCTACAATAAGTTGGGTGAATTTTGGCCCATTCAACCTGACAGAGCTGGTGTAACTGAGTCAGGTTTGTAGGCCTCCTTGCTCACACACGCTTTTTCAGTTCTGCCCACACATTTTCTATAGGATTGAGGTCAGGGCTTTGTGATTGTCACTCCAATACCTTGACTTTGTTGTCCTTAAGCCATTTTGCCACAACTTTGGAAGTATGCTTGGGGTCATTGTCCATTTGGAAGACCCATTTACGACCAAGCTTTAACTTCCTGACTGATGTTTTGAGATGTTGCTTCAATATATCCACATCATTTTCCTTCCTCATGATGCCATCTATTTTGTGAAGTGCACCAGTCCCTCCTGCAGCAAAGCACCCCCACAGCATGATGCTGCCACCACCGTGCTTCACGGTTGGGATAGTGTTCTTCGGCTTGCAAGTGACCCCCTTTTTCCTCCAAACATAATAATGGTCATTATGGCCAAACAGTTCTATATTTGTTTCATCAGACCAGAGGACATTTCTCCAAACAGTACAATCTTTGTCCCCATGTGCAGTTGCAAACCGTAGTCTGGCTATTTTATGGCGGTTTTGGAGCAGTGGCTTCTTCCTTGCTGAGCGGCCTTTCAGGTTATGTCGATATAGGACTCGTTTTACTGTGGATATAGATTCCTCCAGCACCTGTTTCCTCCAGCATCTTCACAAGGTCCTTTGCTGTTGTTCTGGGATTTAATTGCACTTTTCGCACCAAAGTACGTTCATCTTTAGGAGACAGAACACGTCTCCTTCCTGAGCGGTATGACGACTGCGTGGTCCCATGGTGTTTATACTTGCGTACTATTGTTTGTACAGATGAACATGGTACCTTCAGGCGTTTAGAAATTGCTCCCAATGATGAACCAGACTTGTGGAGGTCTACCATTTTTTTCTGAGGTCTTGGCTGATTTATTTTGATTTTCCCATGATGTCAAGCAAAGAGGCACTGAGTTTGAAGGTATGCCTTGAAATACATCCACAGGTACACCTCCAATTGACTCAAATGATGTCAATTAGCCTATCAGAAGCTTCTAAAGCCATGACATCATTTTCTGGAATTTTCCAAGCTGTTTAAAGACACAGTCAACTTAGTGTATGTCAACTTCTGACCCACTGGTATTGTGATACAGTGAATTATAAGTGAAATAATCTGTCTGTAAACAATTGTTGGAAAAATTACTTGTGTCACGCACAAAGTAGATGTCCTAACCGACATGCCAAAACTATAGTTTGTTAACAAGAAATGTGTGGAGTGGTTGGAAAACGAGTTTTAAGTGTATGTAAACTTCCGACTTCAACTGTATATCATTAATGATACTATTTAGGCTATAGCATTTGCGAAGTCATCAAAAGCTATTGTTTAAATTCAACCCAGGATTCAACTAAAAATATACAATAAATATAGCGCTAGGGTTTTAAGCTTTGGTTGATTTCAAAGTTAATAGTTCATATGTTGTTCACATCTCCATCTCAACCAAAAATCAAAGTTAAATAATATGACTAAATCAAATCAAACTTAATTTAAAGTGCATTTAAAGTTTGATTTGATTTAGTCCAATTCTTTAACTTAGATTTTTGTTTGAGATGGAGATGTGAATCCAACATATCAGTTATTAATTTGTAGACAAACTGGAATTAAAGCCAGACTAAGTCAGTGGCACAGATGGAACTATCCAAGCAGAAGATACATCTCCTTCAAATGTGGGGCGGCAGGTAGCTTAGTGGTTAAGAGCGTAGTGCCAGTAACCGAAAGGTCGCTGGTTCTAATCCCCGAGCCGACTAGGTGAAAAATCTGTCGATGTGCCCTTGAGCAAGGCACTTAACCCTAATTGCTCCTGTAAGTCGCTCTGGATAAGAGCGTCTGCTAAATGACGTAAATGTAATGTTGATATTTGGTTGATTTTGGTTTGTCCAGGTGGTCTCTGGCAAAGTTAAGACGGGCAGTTTGGTTATTTTTTTGCTATGTACTTTTTTTTTTTGACAATTAGAGATCACTGAATTGCTCTGTTTTTTTTGTACAGTATGTATAAACAAGTATAAGTCAACATATATTTTCATATTTGCACTTTTAATATCAAGTTTATAAATATGTTAAAAACTTACAGTGAGAGTATCAGAACAACTCTGGAGGGTGGCATTCACAGCTAAACTATTACAACATTTCTGTCTCATTCTGCCACTCACATGACAATTACTAGAAAATAGGAAGTCTGTTTCACAATCATACCATTTCAGATGAGAGAAATACAGAAATTGACAATTTTGAGGCCATTTGGGAACCTACTAATCACAGTGAGACACTTTGTGCAGAAGTGAGATTAGTAAAAATATATATATTGTGACGTCACGAGAGGCTACACAGCTTTCAGCGGGATTGCTCAAGTAGTGCAAGGAGACAAGGTTCAAACAAAACAAGGATTTTATTAAAGGTCTTGGGAAACTAACGAAAATATTACAAAATTCTGTTCTCTTGTGGCTCTTTAAGGGTTAACAGTTCAGGGATGTCTCTTCCACATCCAAAATCATAATTCTCACTCGCTCAGATAACTTTTCCCCAGCCTTACTGTAGTCCACGTTGCAGCTAGTGGCCAACCCAGCAAAAAGTCCTTCCAAATGTCTCTCCCGTATTTCCACAGGCGAATATATCCAAAGGTGAGTATTTCCCAAAGGTAAGTATCTCCAAATCCTTATATTCCTCATGGAAGTGGACGTGCAGCACTCTTGTCCTCCAGAGAGCCCAGGTTGGAGACTGTGTTTCTTCACAACCCACACACTCACTCTCAGTGTGTCTCTTCCCTTCACAAACCTTCAGCTCATCAGCTCCTCATTTGTTTCAGCTGCGTGGGAAGATTGGCCATAGAGGGGTGGAGTTCCCGACCATACCAGCAGATGGAGCCATAGCTGTCTGGGTTTGCAGCCATCTCAGGGGGATGTAACGTCCCTCCAGGACACAGCCTCTCGTGACATCACACATCCCCCTCCTCGGGACCGACGTCCTCGTCGGGGTAAAGGCAGCGAAGAAGGCATCACGCCGGGAGAGGGCGTCCGCATTGCCGTGGTGCTTGCCAGCCCATACTGGCCTGTGAGAGGGGGAAGCTCTTGGGTGCCTGGGACGTCTTCTTCCCTGGAGAACGGAGCACTTTCCTGGGCTGCGTTCTCTTCTCCCGTATCCGGACCAGTCTCTGTGTCGGTCTGGGCACCTGCCATCCCTATCAGAGCCTCTCCGTTTCCGAGGTACTCGGGTTATCCTCTCCTGAGACTCTCTCCAGAGTGGGTAAAAGGCTGGGCAGTCTCGTCCAATTAGGACAGGGACGGGGAGGGAATCAACCACCCCCGCCGTCGTGTGTATGGTTCCCCGTGTGCTGGTCATTGTAAGTTCAGTAATGGGGTATTCTCTGGTGTCTCCATGGACACAGGAAACTGGGAGGACTTTCCCCGGGGTCAGACACGTTGGGCCCACCAAATCCTTACGCACCAGGGTGGCCCGGCTACCAGAATCTAGTAAGGCCTCCACATCATGGTGATTCACAGTTACCGAGCAGGTGGGGGGTCGATCTGGGCCGCCATCTACGACTCCCAAGAGCGAGGCAAAACGGTGTGTGGGTGCTGAGCTGGAGGACTCCGCAGTGGGCATAGGTTCATCGGCTGGTTTCCCACACTGCCAGGAGATATGTCCCATCTCCCCACACCGGTAACACTGTCGAGTTTCCCCCTCCTGGTGTACTCTTCTTGGACCCGCCTGGTTTCTGGCTCCCCCTGGAGCCGGGATAAGTCCTGACGTGGCTGGGTTCGAGACCTTGGGGTCCTTTGGACGGGTTCTTCCCATTTGTGGTGGGGCCGCACTCCTGGGGTCTTTCCGGGAAGCATTCAGCATCTCCGCTGTGGCCTGGTACTTTTCCACAGCTTCCACGGTCAGATCAGCCGTGGTCAAGGCCTGTTGACTGATGAACCGTTTTGCCTCATAAGGCAGGGCGCGTAGGTAACGATCCACCACAACGGCCTCCACCACCGCCGCTGCTGTATTCCTCTGCGGATCCAGCCATTTCCTTGCGATTCGGACAAGTTCATGCATCTGCGCCCGAGGAGGTTGGTCTGGTTGGAAGGTCCAGCTGTGAAAGCGCTGGGCCATACCAAACTTTGTGAGTCCATATCTGCTGAGGATCTCAGACTTCAGGGCATCATAGTCAGTAACCTGGTCAGGGCCCAGGTCCCGGACAGCATTCAGCGATTCCCCGGTTAGGAAGGGGGCTAACAGACCAACCCACTGTTGCTTGGGCCAGGCTTCCCTAGTGGCCGTGGCCTCAAATGCATGCAGGTATGCCTCAATGTCATCGGTAGCTCCCATCTTAGATATAAAGTCACTTGCCTTTATTGGGCGGGTATTTTGGACAACCATCTGTCTCTGCAACTGCAATTCCTCTGCCTTCAGAAGGTTGGCTTTCTTTTGCTCCTCCAAGAGAGCCACGTTTGCTTGCATCTGGGCTTGCTGGCCAGCAACAAGGGCTTTCAATATGTCCTCCATTTCAGTCGGCGGGGATCCTACGGCCAACTTGGAAAACTGGGTGATCAAACCTTCGGTATCCTCCTCTGACATGCACTATTAACGCTTGAGCTTGCCCGTATTCTCCACCATCTGTGACGTCACGAGAGGCTACACAGCTTTCAGCGGGATTGCTCAAGTAGTGCAAGGAGACAAGGTTCAAACAAAACAAGGATTTTATTAAAGGTCTTGGGAAACTAACGAAAATATTACAAAATTCTGTTCTCTTGTGGCTCTTTAAGGGTTAACAGTTCAGGGATGTCTCTTCCACATCCAAAATCATAATTCTCACTCGCTCAGATAACTTTTCCCCAGCCTTACTGTAGTCCACGTTGCAGCTAGTGGCCAACCCAGCAAAAAGTCCTTCCAAATGTCTCTCCCGTATTTCCACAGGCGAATATATCCAAAGGTGAGTATTTCCCAAAGGTAAGTATCTCCAAATCCTTATATTCCTCATGGAAGTGGACGTGCAGCACTCTTGTCCTCCAGAGAGCCCAGGTTGGAGACTGTGTTTCTTCACAACCCACACACTCACTCTCAGTGTGTCTCTTCCCTTCACAAACCTTCAGCTCATCAGCTCCTCATTTGTTTCAGCTGCGTGGGAAGATTGGCCATAGAGGGGTGGAGTTCCCGACCATACCAGCAGATGGAGCCATAGCTGTCTGGGTTTGCAGCCATCTCAGGGGGATGTAACGTCCCTCCAGGACACAGCCTCTCGTGACATCACAATATATATTTTTAAATACCAGATTGAAACAAACCTTCCATAGTTGGCTAGACTGTAGAAAGAAAAAAGATAGATCGTGAAACTAATAATGACGAGGCTGTGTGAAAAAGCCTATCCCATAAGAGTGATTTCTCTCAAATGGTTGAGAATATGTGGGATTCATTCAACAATTCAGAATAACCTAGGTCACACTTTACATTTTGTTGCACTGATTTGTGAACAGGAATTGCTCAACTGAATTTCTCTGTAAATAAATCTCTTATAGCAAAAGTTTGATTTGATTTGAGTTAGTCCTATTCTTTAACTTAGATTTTTGGTTGAGATGGAGACATGAATCCAACATATCAATTATACATTTGTAGACAAACTGGAATTTAAGACACTAAGTCATTGGCACAGATTGAACTATCCAAGCAGAAGATACATCTCCTTCAAATGTTGATATTTGGTTGCGTTGACAACAAAACACAGTTCAATATCACTTTTTCAATATAGTAAATAGCCTTGTGACAAGTTAACAAATATGTTGGATTCACGTCTCCAACTCAACCAAAAATACAAGTTAAAGAAGAGCCAGTGGCACATATTAAACTATCCAAGCTGTATCTCCTGTAAATGTTGATATTTGGTTGCATTGTTAACCAAACATAATTAAATATTACTTTTTGAATAGAGTATATAGCCTAAAGAATAACACATCCATGGCCACATTGAGGTTCCTTTAACTATAATGTCCTCTTATGTAGTAATAGAAAGAGTGCATGTGCAAGATAATATAGCATGCAAAGATTGCAGGTCTGTGGAGAGCTTCACAATTGTTCCAATAAAAAATCTCAAACAGCATTGACCACATGTCCTATGCATAGTGTACGTACTTTTAATGTAATCTCAACTACAATCCAGATCATTTGATTGTGCTATAAGATAAAGTGCAGTGATAACACAATAAGTTGTTGTATAAATATACAAAATATCTGACATTGTTTTCCCATTTGAACTTTGCTGTGCTTTTAAATTGTTGAAGCGCAGTGATAACACATTTAGGTGACAACTAAACCAAAAATCGGACATTGTTTTTTCATTAGAATTTGGTTGTGCTTTTAGATGGTTGAAAGCATAATGATAACACATCGGGAATTCAACTAACTTTTGGCTGTCTTTTTGACTGAGTGAATGTAGGTTGTAATCTCATCAATCAACATCTCAAACAAATATTATCAAATTTTCCACATTTAAATGATGTGATGTGCCCAGTGTTTACCACTTTCAACCTGGTCTCATAGACTAGACGTAACATAGTAAATGTAAATCCGTATGATATGTTGCGTTTGGTATAGTTACATAAGACAGATGGTTACCTAAAGTGGCAATATGTAACTTTTTGGGCGACCCGACCAAATTCACATAGAAATATGAGTTATAGATCTATCATTCTACTTGAACGCAAATCTAAGAAGCAGTAGATCTGTTCTATGTGCGCTATTTCTATGCTTCCCATTCTTAAGTTTTGGTTTTGTATTTTTTACTTTCGGTTTTGTACACCAGCTTCAAACAGCTGAAACAACAATATATTTGGTTAAGGAAAATATATTCTCTACACTATACTATCTTATTTTGTCACGTAAACTGAAATTAGGCCAACTATTAGAGTTTTAGCAACCAGGAAATAGCAGAGCGATTTCTGCATAGTGCAACTTTAAGGCAAAAACGAAAGTTGGGTGGTCACTTGAAAACAATAATGGAATTATTCATTGCAAGGTGGTATTGTAGGCTAGTCTAGGTAGGATCATTGCATTGCCCCACAACAAGAACAATAGGGGAACGTTTTGAACTGGGTGTCTCGAGTCTTCACTGTTTTTTTCATGCGCAATGACGCACCATGGCCTTTCTGCTTATTTTGAAAATTGGTGCAGCTTTGAATGAATTCATGATTCCTATGACTGTTAGTTAGCATATTGCAGATCTGGACAAACGATCCATCCTACCACTATTGTCACTATGAATGGTGGATAGAGGGCAGGATAGACTATAATGACCTGTGTAGTATAGTTAGCGCGCGTAAAGGCGTAGTGCATAAGGGAAGTACCAAAACACTTTGATATAGGGAAGGCCGAAGCGCATGCAAGCAGATGAGAACATTTGTCTAGGTTGCAAGAAATGTTGTAGTAAAACCTTCAAAAGGGCGAATGTAAACCCGGGGGGAAAAAGCACTACCATCCCGTTTCCGAATCAAAAACCACACAACCCTCCCCAAAGCGATAAAAAATTTAGACAACCCTCCCCTATTTTGGACCCCCTCTAAAGTGGTCATGGAGGGCATAAAATACATGTTAGAATAACAATTAATTGAAATTAATTTGGACACAAAACTGTACAGCATAGATATTTATGCTTACCTTCCACAACTATTATTGCAGTCCCCTAATAGATCAAATGTACACAGGTGTAAATAATTTAAACCATCATCAAATCCTTGAGGTTTGCAGCATCTAACTTTCATTTTTATTAATAATAGGTTTGTTTCCGTTGAACACCGAGATATAAAATAAATTGTTGTTTGGGGCAAATAAGTGTATACATTTTGTCAATGAAATCGGACTCAAATCGGAATATTCCAAAACTCCCCAATAAGGTCAAATTACTTGTAAAACTTTCGAGCTCAGGCATCTTCAGCATGAACAAATGTTCAAGGTCTGGCCGCCAGTTTATGTTGCTTTCAAGACAACTGGGAACTTGGGAAAAAACGAGGTCAAATCATGATGTTAGTGATCTTCAGGTCAGAGCTTTAGGAAGAGTCCCGAGTTGGAATTCCGAGTTGGGTGAGCTTTCAAAATGATTAAAAACAATGCAAATAGTCTGGGTGGCCATTTGATTACCTGTTCAGGAGTCTTATGGCTTGGGGGTAGAAGCTGTTAAGAAGCCTTTTGGACCTAGACTTGGCGCTCTGGTACCACTTGCCATGCGGTAGCAGAGAGAACAGTCTATGACTAGGGAACAGTCTATGACTAGGGTGGTTGGAGTCTTTCACAATTTTTAGGGCCTTCCTCTGACACCGCCTGGTATATAGGTCCTGGATGGCAGGAAGCTTGGCCCCAGTGATGTACTGGGCCGTACGCACTACCCTCTGTAGTGCCTTGCAGTTGGAGGCCGAGCAGTTGCCATACCAGGCAGTGATGCAACCAGTCAGGATGCTCTCGATGGAGCAGCTGTATAACTTTTTGAGGATCTGAGGACCCATGCCAAGTCTCCTGAGAGGGAATAGGCTTTGTCATGCCCTCTTCACGACTGTCTTGCTGTGTTTGGACCATGATAGTTTGTTGGTGATGTGGACACCAAGGAACTTGAAGCTCTCAACCTGCTCCACTATAGCCCGTCGATGAGAATGGGGGCGTGCTCGGTCCTCTTCTTTTTCCTGTAGTCCACAATCATCTCCTTTGTCTTGATCACGTTGAGGGAGAGGTTGTTATCCTGGCACCACACGACCAGGTCTCTGACCTCCTCCCTATAGGCTGTCTCATCGTTGTCAGTGATCAGGCCTACCACTGTTGTGTCGTCGGCAAACTCTTCCAGGGAGTTGAGTGCAGACTAGAGGTTTTCAAATGAACCTCTGACTCCTTCGAGTCTCTATGCAGTCCATGCTTCAAAAATATAAATTCTTAAACCCTTACCCTGTACCTACAGTGGGGGAAAAAAGTATTTAGTCAGCCACCAATTGTGCAAGTTCTCCCACTTAAAAAGATGAGAGAGGCCTGTAATTTTCATCATAGGTACACGTCAACTATGACAGACAAAATAAGAAAAAAAAATCCAGAAAATCACATTGTAGGATTTTTTATGAATTTATTGGCAAATTATGGTGGAAAATAAGTATTTGGTCAATAACAAAAGTTTCTCAATACTTTGTTATATACCCTTTGTTGGCAATGACACGGGTCAAACGTTTTCTGTAAGTCTTCACAAGGTTTTTACACACTGTTGCTGGTATTTTGGCCCATTCCTCCATGCAGATCTCCTCTAGAGCAGTGATGTTTTGGGGCTGTCACTGGGCAACACAGACTTTCAACTCCCTCCAAAGATTTTCTATGGGGTTGAGATCTGGAGACTGGGTAGGCCACTCCAGGACCTTGAAATGCTTCTTACGAAGCCACTCCTTCGTTGCCCGGGCGGTGTGTTTGGGATCATTGTCATGCTGAAAGACCCAGCCACGTTTCATCTTCAATGCCCTTGCTGATGGAAGGAGGTTTTCACTCAAAATCTCACGATACATGGCCCCATTCATTCTTTCCTTTACACGGATCAGTCGTCCTGGTCCCTTTGCAGAAAAACAGCCCCAAAGCATGATGTTTCCACCCCCATGCTTCACAGTAGGTATGGTGTTCTTTGGATGCAAAGACGACGAGTCCTCCAAACACGACGAGTTGAGTTTTTACCAAAAAGTTCTATTTTGGTTTCATCTGACCATATGACATTCTCCCAATCCTCTTCTGCATCATCCAAATGCACTCTAGCAAACTTCAGACGGGCCTGGACATGTACTGGCTTAAGTAGGGGGACACGTCTGGTACTGCAGGATTTGAGTCCCTGGCGGCGTAGTGTGTTACTGATGGTAGGCTTTGTTACTTTGGTCCCAGCTCTCTGCAGGTCATTCACTAGGTCCCCCCTTGTGGTTCTGGGATTTTTGCTCACCGTTCTTGTGATCATTTTGACCCCACAGGGTGAGATCTTGCGTGGAGCCCCAGATCAAGGGAGATTATCAGTGGTCTTGTATGTCTTCCATTTTCTAATAATTGCTCCCACAGTTGATTTCTTCAAACCAAGCTGCTTACCTATTGCAGATTCAGTCTTCCCAGCCTGGTGAAGGTCTACAATTTTGTTTCTGGTGTCCTTTGACAGCTCTTTGGTCTTGGCCATAGTGGAGTTTGGAGTGTGACTGTTTGAGGTTGTGGACAGGTGTCTTTTATACTGATAACAAGTTCAAACAGGTGCCATTAATACAGGTAACAAGTGGAGGACAGAGGAGCCTCTTAAAGAAGAAGTTACAGGTCTGTGAGAGACAGAAATCTTGCTTGTTTGTAGGTGACCAAACACTTATTTTCCACCATAATTTGCAAATAAATTCATTAAAAATCCTACAATGTGATTTTCTGGATTTTTTTTCTAAATTTGTCTGTCATAGTTGATGTGTACCTATGATGAAAATTACAGGCCTCTCTCATCTTTTTAAGTGGGAGAACTTGCACAATTGGTGGCTGACTAAATACTTTTTTTCCCCACTGTATGTTTGTCCTCTGTTGTTGCATGCCTTTCTTTGTTTGAAGAAATCCATGCTTTTTAATAAAACGTTAATCAAATACAACCACCGTTTCCTCATTGCAATTGCTCTAAGATGTCAACTCAGCGTGAATGTCCATGTGCCAATTGAATCTCATTGAGGTTGCATTTGATTAACATTTTATAAAAAAAAGTTTCAGCAAACAAAGAAAGGCATGCAACAGAGGACAAACATAGTACCCTGTAAGGGTTTAAGAATGTACTTTTTTAAAGTATCGACTGCATAGCGAGTGGAAGGAGTCGGAGGTTCATAAAAAAAAACTCTAGTCGCCGCTTAACTCCGTGATGGAGTTGAGGTACTTGGCTATTCTTTGACCTAGCCTTCCTCAGTGATGAAAGAAACACGAAAATAAAAAATACATCATCTCTGCAAATTCATGATATACATCATTGATGCAAATAGGTGAGTAACTTTTGCCTTTGCATGGAACCTATTCATAGGTGTGTGCACTGTACAAGTCTACATTAGAACGCAATGGTTGTAGGCCTACACAGATAAGACATACTGATCTACACTGAACAAAAATATAAATGCAACATGCAACAATTTCAACGATTTTACTGAGTTACAGTTCATATAAGGATATGAATCAATTGAAATAAATTCATTAGGCCCTAATCTATGGATTTCACATGACTGGGCAGGGGCACAGCCATGGGTGGGCCTGGCTCCCAAGTGGGTGGGCCTATGCCCTCCCAGGCCCACCCATGGCTGTGCCCCTGCCCAGTCATCACTGGAGAACCAGGCCCAGCAAATTAGATGAGTTTTTCCCCACAAAATGGCTTTATTACAGATAGAAATACTCCTCAGTTTCATCAGTTGTCCGGGTGGCTGGTCTCAGACGATCCCGCAAGTGAAGAAGCCAGAGGTGGAGGGCCTGGGCTGGTGTGGTTATACGTGGTCTGTGGTTGTGAGGCCGGTTGGGCGTACTGCCAAATTATCTAAAGCAACTTTGGAGGTGGCTTATGGTAGAGAAATTAACATTAAATTATCTGGCAACAGCTCTGGTGGACATTCCTGCAGTAGGCATGCCAATTGCACGTTCCTTTAAAACTTGAGGCATCTGTGTCTTGTGTTGTGTGACAAAATTGCACATTTTAGAGTGGCCTTTTATTGTCCCCAGCACAAGGTGAACCTGTGTAATGATCATGCTGTTTAATCAGCTTCTTGATATGCCACACCTGTCAGGTGGATGGATTATCTTGGCTACAGAGAAATGCTCACTAACAGGGATGTAAACAAATTTGTGCACAACATTTGAGAGAAATAAGCTTTTTGTGCATATGGAAAATTTCTGGGATCTTTTATTTCAGCTCATGAAACATGGGACCAACACTTTACATGTTGCGTTTATATTTTTGTTCAGTATAATTATGCAGGTCTGAGTTAAATTTGGGAAAGGTACAGCATGTGTATACAGCATGAAATCCCCGCTAGGATACGACTATCAAAGTGTTTACTTCCCCCTGGGGTTATGTTGTTGAATTGCACCCTAATTCTGCTGCATTACTGTAAACTCACCACTAAGTGGTAGCACATACACACTTTCAGCAGCAGTGGCACAGTGCAGATGGTTTTAAAGGTCCAATGCAGCCGTATTTATCTCAATTTCAAATCATTTCTGGGTAACAATTAATAATAAATAATAATATGCCATTTAGCAGATGCTTTTATCCAAAGCGACTTACAGTCATGTGTGCATACAGTAAGTACATTACTGTAATTGTTTTAAATTAAAATGGTCAAATAGAAACAAAAAAAGCTTATTGGTAAAGAGAAGTTTCTCAAGCAATAATTTTGCTAGGATTGTCTGGGAGTGGTGTGATTGGGGAGGGAAAAACTTAAAATTCAGCTGTTAATGCCAGTGAGGTTTGGAACTCTTTCTTATTGGTCTATTAACCAACTGGCCAAAACTCCATCCCACCAAAACAGCCAGTCTTTTTAAACAGCTCTAACACCAAATGTGCATTATCATCTTTTTCCCAATTGCACGGTTTTATACCAACTTCATAGTGTGGAAATATATAAAACACAGGAAAATCTCATTTCTGACTGCACTTGGCCTTTAATGAAGCTCCCAGTTCCCAGACCTTGGTGCTGGTGCCAGCTGGTTGATGTGAGTTGGCAGAAACGGGGCACTTCAAAACGCACTGGAGTAAAAGCTAAATAATGAAGTTAGCACAGGGGAATTGGATAAAACATTAAATTATGCCCAAAAGAGTTTGAACACCCTCAGTGTGTGCAAATTGTGCAATACAACATGTTCACATTATTAATGTCACTGTAGATTTAAGCTAAACGCATGCCACTGGTCACTGCTTGGTCACAATATCATTCAGACCAGTGTTTTGTTGCAAAATGGTGTACAGTGCTATTTGGTTCATAAGCCAGAGATACTATAGACCAATTTTTATTTCTTCCTGAGTGTAGACTGTTTTAAATACCTGGGTTTTTAGTTTATGTGATAACATACACATAGCCACGGGAAGCAGGGGTGCTGCAGCACCCCCTGATAAATCTACAAATATGCAGTGCATTCGGAAAGTATTCAGACCCCTTGACTTTTGCCACATTTTGTTACGTTACAGCCTTATTCTAAAATGGATTAAATTGTTCCCAATACATTTACGTCATTTAGCAGACGCTCCTATCCAGAGCGACTTACAGTTAGTGAATGCATTTTTTTTTTTTATACTGGCCCCCCGTGGGAATCAAACCCACAACCCTGGCGTTGCAAACGCCATGCTCTATCAACTGAGCTACATCCCTGTCGGCCATTCCCTCCCCTACCCTGGACGACGCTGGGCCAATTGTGCGCCGCCCATGAGTCTCCCGGTCGCGGCCGGCTGCGACAGAGCCTGGATTCGAACCAGGATCTCTAGTGGCACAGTTAGCACTGCGATGCAGTGCCTTAGACCACTGCGCCACTCAGGAGTACCTTACACACACCACACCCCATAATGACAAAGCAAAAACAGGTTGTTAGAAATGTTAGCAAATTTATTAAAAATAAAAACGGAAATATCACATTTACGTAGTCAGACCCTTTACTCAGTACTTTGTTGAAGCACCTTTGGCAGCGATTACAGCCTCAAGTCTTCTTGGGGATGACACTACAAGCTTGGCACACCTGTATTTGGGTAGTTTCTTCCCTTCTTCTCTGCAGATCCTCTCAAGCTCTGTCAGGTTGGATGGGGAGCGTCGCTGCACAGCTATTTTCAGGTCTCTCCAGAGATGTTCGATCGGGTTCAAGTCCGGGCTCTGGTTGGGCCACTCAAGGACATTCAGACTTGTCCCGAAGCCACTCCTGCGTTGTCTTGGCTGTGTGCTTAGGGTCGTTGTCCTGTTGGAAAGTGAACCCTCGCCCCAGTCTGAAATCTGGACCTCTGTACTTTCCTCCGTTAATCTTTCCCTCGATCCTGGCTAGTCTCCCAGTCCCTGCCGCTGAAAAACATCCCTACAGAATGATGCTGCCACCACCATGCTTCACCGTAGGGATGGTGCCAGGTTTCCTCCAGATGTGACGCTTGGCATTCAGGCCAAAGAGTTCAATCTTTGTTTCATCAGACCAGAGAATGTTGTTTCTCATGGTCTGATAGTCTTTAGGTGCCTTTTGGCAAACTCCAAGCGGGCTGTCATGTGCCTTTTACTGAGGAGTGGCTTCCATCTGGCCACTCTGCCATAAAAGGCCTGATTGGTGGAGTGCTGCAGAGATGGTTGTCATTCTGGAAGGTTCTTCCATCTCCACAGAGGAACTGCTAAGCTCTGTCAGAGTGACCATCGGGTTCTTGGTCACCTCCCTGACCAAGGCCCTTCTCCCCCGATTGCTCAGTTTGGCCGGGCGGCTAGCTCTAGGAAGTGTCTTGGTGGTTCCAAACTTCTTCCATTTAAGAATGATGGAGGCCACTGTGTTTTTGGGGACCTTCAATGCTGCAGACGTTTTTTGGTACCCTTCCCCAGATCTGTGTCTCGCCACAATCCTGTCTCGGCGCTCTACGTACAATTCCTTCGACCTTATGGCTTGGTTTTTTCTCTGACATGCACTGTCAACTGTGAGACCTTATATAGACAGGTGTGTGCCTTTCCAAATAATGTCCAATCAATATAATTTACCACAGGTGGACTCCAATCAAGTTGTAGAAACATCTCAATGATGATCAATGGAAACAGGTTGCACCTGAGCTCAATTTCGAGTCTCATAGGAAAGGGTCTGAATATTTATGTAAATGAGGAATACTTTTTTTTCTCTCTCTTTGTCATTATGGGGTATTGTGTGTAGCTTGATGAAAAATAAATATATATATATCCATTTTAGAATAAGGTTGTAACGTAACAAAATTTTGGAAAAGTCAAGGGGTCTGAATACTTTCCGAATGCTCTGTGTATATACAGTGGGGAAAAAAAGTATTTAGTCAGCCACCAATTGTGCAAGTTCTCCAACTTAAAAAGATGAGAGAGGCCTGTAATTTTCATCATAGGTACACATCAACTATGACAGACAAATTTAGAAAAAAAATCCAGAAAATCACATTGTAGCATTTTTTATGAATTTATTTGCAAAATATGGTGGAAAATAAGTATTTGGTCACCTACAAACAAGCAAGATTTCTGGCTCTCACAGACCTGTAACTTCTTCTTTAAGAGGCTCATCTGTCCTCCACTCATTACCTGTATTAATGGCACCTGTTTGAACTTGTTATCAGTATAAAAGACACCTGTCCACAACCTCAAACAGTCACACTCCAAACTCCACTATGGCCAAGACCAAAGAGCTGTCAAAGGACACCAGAAACAAAATTGTAGACATGCACCAGGCTGGGAAGACTGAATCTGCAATAGGTAAGCGGCTTGGTTTGAAGAAATCAACTGTGGGAGCAATTATTAGGAAATGGAAGACATACAAGACCACTGATAAACTCCCTCGATCTGGGGCTCCACGCAAGATCTCACCCCGTGGGGTCAAAATGATCACAAGTGATCACGGTGAGCAAAAATCCCAGAACCACACGGGGGGACCTAGTGAATGACCTGCAGAGAGCTGGGACCAAAGTAACAAAGCCTACCATCAGTAACACACTACGCCGCCAGGGCCTCAAATCCTGCAGTGCCAGACGTGTCCCCCTACTTAAGCCAGTACATGTCCAGGCCCGTCTGAAGTTTGCTAGAGTGCATTTGGATGATCCAGAAGAGGATTGGGAGAATGTCATATGGTCAGATGAAACCAAAATATAACTTTTTGGTAAAAACTCAACTCGTCGTGTTTGGAGGACAAAGAATGCTGAGTTGCATCCAAAGAACACCATACCTACTGTGAAGCATGGGGGTGGAAACATCATGCTTTGGGGCTGTTTTTCTGCAAAGGGACCAGGACGACTGATCCGTGTAAAGGAAAGAATGAATGGGGCCATGTATTGTGAGATTTTGAGTGAAAACCTCCTTCCATCAGCAAGGGCATTGAAGATGAAACGTGGCTAGGTCTTTCAGCATGACAATGATCCCAAACACACCGCCCGGGCAACGAAGGAGTGGCTTCGTAAGAAGCATTTCAAGGTCCTGGAGTGGCCTAGCCAGTCTCCAGATCTCAACCCCATAGAAAATCTTTGAAGGGAGTTGAAAGTCTGTGTTGCCCAGCGACAGCCCCAAAACATCACTGCTCTAGAGGAGATCTGCATGGAGGAATGGGCCAAAATACCAGCAACAGTGTGTGAAAACCTTGTGAAGACTTACAGAAAACGTTTGACCTGTGTCATTGCCAACAAAGGGTATATAACAAAGTATTGAGAAACTTTTGTTATTGACCAAATACTTATTTTCCACCATAATTTGCAAATAAATGTATTAAAAATCCTACAATGTGATTTTCTGGATTTCTTTTTCTCATTTTGTCTGTCATAGTTGACGTGTACCTATGATGAAAATTACAGGCCTCTCTCATCTTTTTAAGTGGGAGAACTTGCAAAATTGGTGGCTGACTAAATACTTTTTTCCCCCCACTGTGTGTGTGTGTGTGTGTATATATATATATATATATATATATATATAAATAAAACTTTAAAAAGTTCCAACATTTGTAATTTATTACTCCTGTCGACAGCACTGTATGAGCAGAGGAAAATACTCCCACCCCCTCCCACCCCTGTCAACAGCACCCCCAAACCAAAACATCTTCCCGCGGCCACCTTCTGTGCAGAGCCTTCCCTCCTTGCATCATGATCTCTAGTAGATCATGTATAATTGATGACCGGATCAAGGGATCAGTTCAGGGTAGAAATACTCTGATGAATCTTCAGAGGATAAGATGAGAGGAGCTCTATGATTTAAAAAAAGACTATGTTTCTAGAAAACAAAGAGGATTTATTTTGTTCTCATTTTAAAAAGTGTGTTATGGAAAACCACAACCAGATTAAACCCAACAACGTGCAATGCTACTCCGAGGAACATACCGGAATCTAGACACTGGAATTATAGTCCTGGGATATGGCTCTCACTCCAGACACAGAGACAGGGAATAGATTCAGAAATTGGGATAGAGCCAGAACTCTGAGTAACCAATGGACAGTGTAAATATCAATGGTTCAGGACGTGACATACTATATTACTCAAGGTCCCGGCCAGCCACATAGAACCAACCCACATTTGGCTTTTTAAAGAGACAGAGACCAAAGCACAGAAAATATCAGGTTTAACACAGAAGCTGCATTGAAAAGGCATCAGGCCTGGCCCCTATCATCATCATAATCATCACAGTGATAAGTAGCTTACAGAGTGGGTGGAGCCAGAGCTGCATTGTTCACTCCCCCCCATCTCTGTCCAATCAGACGATAGCATCAAAGGCATTTAGAATGTTCATTTTGTTCTGTTCTCATTGTAAAAAGGCTAAAAATAAACATTTCAGAGAAAACGCATAAAATGTAGTGTTCAAATCTGTCTGAACCATTTGGTATAAGTACATTCCTTTGTTCAGCCCACTCTGAACAGAGCTTAATTCGTATTTTACAAAAATGACATTATCATCAATATTAAAGGACGAATCACAAATTAGGTTTGTGTGTATCACGTCAGAGGTTACCTCTCCCCAGATCCATCAAAGACTGCCAGAGGACATTGCTCACACAGTTAGCAATGCTTTTTCTCATTTTGTCTGTCATAGTTGATGTGTACCTATGATGAAAATTACAGGCCTCTCTCATCTTTTTAAGTGGGAGAACTTGCACAATTGGTGGCTGACTAAATACTTTTTTCCCCACTGTATTTCCTATGGGAGAGAGCGCACATCACCCTTATAGACTAGACCCGTGGCAGTTCTACTACATCTGTTAATAGACTATATAAAGTACATAAGTCACCATTTCTCCAGTACACAGAAACAAGAGGCAGTCCTGCAGTTCATAACCATTCCTTTGTAGAAATGAACCACCCTTCACGGGCACACACACACTAAAACAGACCAAGACACAGATATCCATTCTGTGTGTATTACACTTAAACATAAAAAAAAACATTTTATCCCTTTTGTATCTTCTTTTTTTTTCAATTAAAAAACATTTCATCACTTGACAGTACAGTACAATACAGGTACACACAGACAACGCGCTCTAACATGGAGAACACCCCCTCCCCCCGTACGTACACAGACATACCCACACAAGTGACATTCCTCTCAGTGTGTGTGTGGATCAATGTGTATCATAGTGGCTTGGGGGGTGGGAGTGAGACTGTGTGTGGATCAGAGCCAGAGGTCTTCAGTGAGAATTAGTTTTTAATACTGTCAGTGTGTTAGTGTAATAAAAGTGACGTAAGTACGACTCAGCAAAAGACAGGGAACCATTCGGGGGAACCCTCTTTTCACTATAAAGTTTATAAATAATCTTACCACCTGCATAGTGCAGTTCAATGTCCTATTGAGATTGGCAACCACACAAAGATCAGTGTCCGCAATAAACCTGTATGTGACTGGTGCTGCTTCCTCTGTAGCCACCATCTGATTGGTCAGTCCCAGATGTCTTGCTTTCCTGTAATTTGTCCATTACTACTGTAGTGGCACACTGGCATCGTTTAGAAACACAATTTCCCTCAAGGAGCTCCTCCCAAACTCCAAAGGACATTCAGCCATTTGTTGACAAGTGAGAGAGGATGAGAGACGGGAGGGTGGTGGGGTGTAAGGCTACATTGTAAACCCCGCCCATTTAATCTATCGCTATGACAACGTCACACAGTTCCAAAGTCCCAAGCTCAGTGTGGGTGGTGCCAATCCCACAGAGTGAGGGGAACTAACTCAGTTTGGGTGGAGCCTAGCTTAACATGGGAGGAGTCTAGCTCAGTGTGGGAGGAGCATGCGTTCCAGAGCACACTGCAGGTGCTCCCAGTTCTTCCAGATGACCGCCAGTAGGGACAAACCCACGCAGGTGAGTGCCAGGTGCACGCGGCTCCGCAGGAGGGGAGCGGTGAACTTGGCCGCCGTGGAAACGCACACCAGGATCACCGTGACGATGGCCAGCATGATGTTGATGCATTTTCCCAGCAGCACCTTGACATCTGTGTTCTCCACTTGTACCGTCTGCTGCTGCTGCTGCTGGAGCTCCAGCTTAGAGACACGCGTCTGACACGACTCCAGAGCCTCCTGTAAACACAGAAACACACACGCATTCAGTTAACATTTGACACACAGGCTTAGATAAAGTTACTGACTATATACAGCTTAGATAGATGTGTAGGGGGCATGTTTGTAGAGGGCATGTTTGTTGATCTGTGTTTGTGTTTGTGTACATACCTGGATGTCCCTAGCTCTCTCGTAGGCCTGGTAGGCCACCTTCTCCTCGATGCTGGCCAGCTCCTGCTTCAGGTTACTGGTCTCATGCTGGTGCAACTCTGTCAGGTCATTTAACTGGTCCTCTAACCGCTCAAACCTAGTAGGGCAAGAGGGAGGGGGGAGAGAGCGAGAGAGTGAAGGGGAGAGAGAATGATAAGTCTTATTACTGAATACACAGCTTCATTTCCAAAGCAAACGTGTGTCCATCTTGTCCTTCACCAATGTGTGTGTTCTCTGTATTTTTGTTGTGTGTGAAGCATTATCTACATAAGCGTGTTGATAAATCAGCCCTAAATTGACAGTATCAACAGTCAACAATTTTATATTGGTATTCTCTGAAACAAGATTATGGTTTAAGGTGGAAATAGTGAAGTAGGCCTAGAAAAGCATAAAGTGAAACAGCTAGAAAGTTATTGTCCTCTTCAGCTGTTGGTACGTCTGTACGGAGGATGTTGTTGGTACGTCTGTACGGAGGATGTTGTTGGTACGTCTGTACGGAGGATGTTGTTGGTACGTCTGTACGGAGGATGTTGTTGGTACGTCTGTACGGAGGATGTTGTTGGTACGTCTGTACGGAGGATGTTGTTGGTACGTCTGTACGGAGGATGTTGTTGGTACGTCTGTACGGAGGATGTTGTTGGTACGTCTGTACGGAGGATGTTGTTGGTACGTCTGTATGGAGGATGTTGTTGGTACGTCTGTACGGAGGATGTTGTTGGTACGTCTGTACGGAGGAAGACTCATGGGGAGAAGTGTCTGAAAGATTGGGGTCTTTTAGACCCTGAAATGAGGGTGAGTGTGTTTGCTTTCTGTAGTGATTTGTGTGTGTGTGTATGTGTGTGTGCATCATTGTCTGCACCAACCTGTATCTCTCCTCCTGCAGCGTCTGTGTGATGAAGCTGTAGTCTCTCTTGAACTGGCTTTTTAGTGACTCCATGTCCTCGGCCAGCTGTACCTGGGCCTCCCTAATCTCCCTGACCTCCTCCAGCACCTCCCCCAGCCTCCCCTGAGAGTCCGACCTTCCCGTACCGCCCCCTGACCCCAACCCCGACCCGCCCGCCGGGTTCCCGTTGGAGTCGGCCGACACAGAGGTCCCCGTGGAACATTCGTCGTCGCTGGGGTACTTGGCCTTGGCAATCGTGGTGGCGCTGCCGCTCAGCGCCCGTGCCCCGGCTCCGCCTTCCGCCTGGAGCCCCGCCCCCATCTCCATGGAGCTCTTCATGTGGGCGATGTTGTCGGCGCTGCCGAACTTGTTGCGGATGAGGTTGGCGAACTCCCGCGACTTGTTGAAGAAGAAGGGGGGCGAGAGGGAGACCCCGGGGCCGATGGTCTTGACTTTGTCCATTGCCGGGTGGCGCACGCTGGCCGAGCTGATGTCCCGCAGGCTACCGTCCTTCTGGCCCTCCTTGCCCTCCTTGCCCCCCTCCCCCCGGGCCTCCCTGGACAGGTGCTTGGCCCCGTTGGCCTCCTCCTTCATGCGGCGGTGGTACTGCTCCAGCTTCCTCTGCAGGTGGGCGATGCTGTGGGCAGACTTCTGGTTCTTTTTCTCAAACACCTGGCAGACCACAGGAGAGGCAAAAGGTTAAATGAAAGGTAATACTATAATTGATACATTTTCTTTTAAAAGTGGCTTATAAACATTCAGAGCACTTGGTAGATGCAGTTATGTAGCATCATAAAACAACAAATAAGTGGGATGTAATTGGACTGACCTGACGTATGCGTGCCACCTGCTGCTTGTCAGCGTTGTTGACCAGTTTGAGGTACTCTGCCACGTTCTGGTCCCTGGCTGTCTGTTCCACCTTGATCTGCTCTGTCACCTTGGGGGAGATCAACCAGTCAACACAGAGACTAACACACAGATGGGCCCAAGCTCTCGCTCTCTCTTTCTCTTGCACACACACACACACACACACAGGGACATGCAAGAAACACACACACAATACACCCCCCCCCCGCAACACACACACTCACTCACCTTGAGGATCTTCTGCTGCAGGCTGTCGATAGCCAGTCGGCCCTTAGTGAAGTCCAGGCCCACGCCTCCCTCGCCTCGGTCAGTCACCAGGTTGGACTCTGAGCCCCCCCGCCGCATCGGCACCGGGAGGCTGAGGACATTGTTTCCATCGCCACCGCGCTCCGCCTGGACACACAGAGAGACAGACAGACAGAGAAAGCGACAGAGAGACACACACACACACAGAGAGAGAGAGAGAGAAACATGTCAGATATTGAGAATGTCACTTCAGAGAGAATTCAATTGAATTTACACTACAGTAAATGACTCATGCATGTATGATACAACAATATGAGCTCAGCAAGGTTTATGGTAAACAATCTCATAGCAACGTATAGTTAGTTAGATATTGATCATTTTATTGAGTGGTAATTATTTTATCACACTGTAATACACTGTCATCATAATCTCATCTCTTGTAATGTAAACACAAGCTCCATTTCTAGGACTGTCTCTGTGTTTGTATGTGTGTGTGTGTGTGTGCGTGTGTGTGCACGTGTGCCTGCATGCGCACATTCGTGTGTGGCGGTGTGCACGTGTCAGTCTGTGCGCCCTCTAACCCATTCCCCAGTATGGCCTTGAGAAAAATAACTGGATAGGAGGATCGAGGACAAAATATGCATGAAACAGAGAGCTCCTCCAAGTCTCCTCTCTCTGCAGAATGTAATGTCTCTACTGAGTGGATAGGGCAGTTTGTAGCCTCTGGGTTTACAGGCGCAGCCTCTGATACAGAAACAGCTTTGACTTAACTACAGGGACAGAGGATGATTACATAATAAACCAACCTGATGCCTGTAGTACAACTGGACTGTCTGTACCCTGAATATATAACTACACTGTTCCCTTGGCAGCCAGCAACCATATAGCCAACACACACACACAAGGCAGCAGTCATAGCAAGTTGTCCTCATCTATAATTTATAGGGCAGAGTCAGGGCCCCTTATCATGTCCAACAGTAACTGATGAGATTAATAAAGCAGGCAACAGCAGCTTTAGCCTACTGGTTCACACATTTTGCACCACTCACACACACACACACACTTCCAATTACACCATACTCACTCACACATACACAGCCTGTCTCCCTCTTCCCTTCCTCTCTATCCTCAGATTCCCCACCCCTCTCTCTCTCCATCCTCAGATTCCCCACCCATCTCGCTCTCCTCAGATTCCCGACCCCTCTCTCTCCTCTCCATCCTCAGATTCCCCACCACTCTCTCTCTCTCTCCCTCTCCTCTCCTCTCCATCCTCAGATTCCCCACCCCTCTCTCTCTCTCCATCCTCAGATTCCCCACCTCTCTCTCCATCCTCAGATTCCCTCTCTCCATCCTCAGATTCCCTCTCTCCATCCTCAGATTCTCTCTCTCCATCCTCAGATTCCCAACCCCCCCTCTCTCTCTCTCCTCTCCATCCTCAGATTCCCCACCCCTCTCTCTCTCCATCCTCAGATTCCCCACCCCTCTCTCTCTCCATCCTCAGATTCCCTCTCTCTCTCCATCCTCAGATTACCCACCCCTCTCTCTCTCTCTCTCTATCCTCAGATTCCCTCTCTCCCTCTCTCTCTCCATCCTCAGATTCCCCACCCCTCTCGCTCTCTCCATCCTCAGATTCCCTCTCTCTCCATCCTCAGATTCCCTCTCTCTCCATCCTCAGATTCCCTCTCTCCATCCTCAGATTCCCCACCCCTCTCTCTCTCCATCCTCAGATTCCCTCTCTCTCTCCATCCTCAGATTACCCACCCCTCTCTCTCTCTCTCTCTATCCTCAGATTCCCTCTCTCCCTCTCTCTCTCCATCCTCAGATTCCCCACCCCTCTCGCTCTCTCCATCCTCAGATTCCCTCTCTCTCCATCCTCAGATTCCCTCTCTCTCCATCCTCAGATTCCCTCTCTCCATCCTCAGATTCCCTCTCTCTCCATCCTCATATTCTCTCTCACCATCCTCAGATTCCCCACCTCTCTCCATCCTCAGATTCCACCTCTCCCTCTCTCCTCTCCATCCTCAGATTCCCCACCTCTCTCTCTCCTCTCCATCCTCAGATTCCCCACCTCTCCCCATCCTCAGATTCCCCACCCCCTCTCACGCTCATCCTCAGATTCCCCACCTCTCTCTCCCTCTCCTCTCCATCCTCAGATTCCCCACCCCTCTCTCTCTCTCCATCCTCAGATTCCCCACCTCTCTCTCTCCATCCTCAGATTCCCTCTCTCCATCCTCAGATTCCCTCTCTCCATCCTCAGATTCTCTCTCTCCATCCTCAGATTCCCAACCCCCCCTCTCTCTCTCTCCATCCTCAGATTCCCCACCCCTCTCTCTCTCTCCATCCTCAGATTCTCTCTCTCTACATCCTCAGATTCCCCACCCCCTCTCTCTCTCCTCTCCATCCTCAGATTCCCCCTCTCTCCCTCTCATCCTCAGATTCCCCACCCCTCTCCATCCTCAGATTCCCCACCCCTCGCTCCTCTCCATCCTCAGATTCCCCACCCCTCGCTCCTCTCCATCCCCAGATTCCCCACCTCGCCCCATCCCCAGATTCCCCACCTCGCCCCATCCTCAGATTCCCCACCCCTCTCTCCATCCTCAGATTCCCCACCCCACCCCATCCTCAGATTCCCCACCCCTCTCTCCATCCTCAGATTCCCCACCCCGCCCCATCCTCAGATTCCCCACCCCTCTCTCCCTCCATTGTCAGATTCCCCACCCATCTCTCTCTCTCCTCTCCATCCTCAGATTCCCCACCCCTCTCTCTCTCCCTCCATTGTCAGATTCCCCACCTCTCTCTCCTCTCCATCCTCAGATTCCCCACCCCGCCCCATCCTCAGATTCCCCACCCCTCTCTCTCTCTTTTCTCCATCCTCAGATTCCCCACCCCGCCCCATCCTCAGATTCCCCACCCCTCTCTCCCTCCATTGTCAGATTCCCCACCCATCTCTCTCTCTCTCCTCTCCATCCTCAGATTCCCCACCCCTCTCTCTCTCTCCCTCCATTGTCAGATTCCCCACCTCTCTCTCCTCAGATTCCCCACCCCGCCCCATCCTCAGATTCCCCACCCCTCTCTCCCTCCATTGTCAGATTCCCCACCCATCTCTCTCTCTCTCCTCTCCATCCTCAGATTCCCCACCCCTCTCTCTCTCTCCCTCCATCCTCAGATTCCCCACCCCGCCCCATCCTCAGATTCCCCACCCCTCTCTCTCTCTTTTCTCCATCCTCAGATTCCCCACCCCGCCCCATCCTCAGATTCCCCACCCCTCTCTCCCTCCATTGTCAGATTCCCCACCCATCTCTCTCTCTCTCCTCTCCATCCTCAGATTCCCCACCCCTCTCTCTCTCTCCCTCCATTGTCAGATTCCCCACCTCTCTCTCCTCAGATTCCCCACCCCGCCCCATCCTCAGATTCCCCACCCCTCTCTCCCTCCATTGTCAGATTCCCCACCCATCTCTCTCTCTCTCCTCTCCATCCTCAGATTCCCCACCCCTCTCTCTCTCTCCCTCCATCCTCAGATTCCCCACCCCGCCCCATCCTCAGATTCCCCACCCCTCTCTCTCTCTCTTTTCTCCATCCTCAGATTCCCCACCCCCCCTCCTCCTCTCCATCCTCAGATTCTCTCTCTCACCATCCTCAGATTCCCCCCCCCTCTCCTCTCCATCCTCAGATTCCCCACCTCTCTCCATCCTCAGATTCCCTCTCTCTCCATCCTCAGATTCCCTCTCTCTCCATCCTCAGATTCCCTCTCTCTCCATCCTCAGATTCTCTCTCTCTCCATCCTCAGATTCTCTCTCACCATCCTCAGATTCCCCACCTCTCTCCATCCTCAGATTCCACCTCTCCCTCTCTCCTCTCCATCCTCAGATTCCCCACCTCTCTCTCTCCTCTCCATCCTCAGATTCCCCACCTCTCTCTCTCCTCTCCATCCTCAGATTCCCCACCTCTCCCCATCCTCAGATTCCCCACCCCCTCTCACGCTCATCCTCAGATTCCCCACCTCTCTCTCCCTCTCCTCTCCTCTCCATCCTCAGATTCCCCACCTCTCTCTCTCCATCCTCAGATTCCCTCTCTCCATCCTCAGATTCCCTCTCTCCATCCTCAGATTCTCTCTCTCCATCCTCAGATTCCCAACCCCCTCTCTCTCTCTCTCTCTCCTCTCCATCCTCAGATTCCCCACCCCTCTCTCTCTCTCTCTCCTCTCCATCCTCAGATTCCCCACCCCTCTCTCTCTCTCCTCTCCATCCTCAGATTCCCTATCTCCATCCTCAGATTCTCTCCCTCTACATCCTCAGATTCCCCACCCCCTCTCTCTCTCCTCTCCATCCTCAGATTCCCCACCTCTCCCCATCCCCAGATTCCCCACCTCACCCCATCCTCAGATTCCCCAACCCTCTCTCCCTCCATTGTCAGATTCCCCACCCATCTCTCTCTCTCCTCTCCATCCTCAGATTCCCCACCCCTCTCTCTCTCTCTCCCTCCATTGTCAGATTCCCCACCTCTCTCTCCTCTCCATCCTCAGATTCCCCACCCCATCCTCAGATTCCCCACCCCATCCTCAGATTCCCCACCCCTCTCTCTCTCTCCCTCCATTGTCAGATTCCCCACCTCTCTCTCCTCAGATTCCCCACCCCGCCCAATCCTCAGATTCCCCACCCCTCTCTCTCGCTCTTTTCTCCATCCTCAGATTCCCCACCCCCCCTCCTCCTCTCCATCCTCAGATCCCCCCCCCCCCCTCCATCCTCAGATTCCCCACCCCCCCCTTCTCCTCTCCATCCTCAGATTATCCACACTCTCCATCCTCAGATTATCCACCCCTCTCTCTCTGTCATTTCCCACTCGCTCTCTCTGAGTGCCAGTTAACTAGGTCTCCAACCCCAGACAAACGCTATCCTGTAGCAGGGCCTTATGCAGTCAGGCCCAGGGCACAGATGGCCCCACCAGTCAGTAGCTAGGCTATTCTGCCTGGTTCAGAACCTACACCCACATCCTCGAGTCAGCGTGGCCGGAGAATTAGCTGACCCTTACATGACCACAACAGGCCTGAGGGATGAGGGACAGCAAGCGATGTCGTCTGCCCAATCGATCACACACAGACACATACACACCACATACATTTACATTTACATTTTAGTCATTTAGCAGACGCTCTTATCCAGAGCGACTTACAGTTAGTGAGTGCATACATTATATTTTTATATTTTTTCATACTGGCCCCCCCCCCCCGTGGGAATCGAACCCACAACCCTGGCGTTGCAAACGCCATGCTCTACCAGCATCCCCTGCCGGCCATTCCCTCCCCTACCCTGGACGACGCTGGGCCAATTGTGCGCCGCCCCATGGGTCTCCCGGTCGCGGCCAGCTACGACAGAGCCTGGATTCGAACCAGGATCTCTAGTGGCACAGCTAGCACTGCGATGCAGTGCCTTAGACCACTGCGCCACTCGGGAGGCATCCTGCCCACCTCATCTAATCTGGGAGATGGGGGGATTGAAGAATGGTCACTAACATTTTTGTGGTGTCTCATAGTCAGTATTCCAAACACGTACAGGGTGGAAACTGAGAAAGGGAAGAGACACACACACCACATGACACACACACACACCATATGCCACAAATGACTGTCCCCGGGCCAGGGCTGAACTCAGGTCAGTATTTGTCCTCTACACCAGACTGGTATTAAAGCCAGTCAGATTACAATTTCACATTTGTTGTGCAGATGGGCGCACACACACACACACGAGCCTGTGCCCTCTCTACTCTGTCTAAATACACAGCTGAAAAATAATGCATCTCTCACCGCAACACAACAACACGAGGCACACACACTGCCTGGAGAGAGATAGTTTGTTAGTTGTAGTGTTGTGTGTTCCATGTAGGCCAGAGCTACTCAGCTCAGTGTGTTTCCCACAGTCTCACACACACACACATCTGAACAACATCTTAGTGCAGGAAATCACAGTATGACCTCGCCTGAGGGACAACACACACTGGTATTGATGTACTGGATCGTTTCATAAAAACTAAACACAAATCAGAACAGAAGCCAGAAACAAACTTACTGTCTGGAGATGAAGAGTTCTAAAAGAGGCATCAGTTTGTGTGAAATTCATGGCCAGGAGGTGGTACTAGGATGTAGGCTAGTTCAGCTTGTCAAACCCATTTGATAGGCCTAGGCCCAGCTAGTATGGATCTGTCCTATCAGTAGAAGGACGATTCCACGCCAGCGGGAGCAGAGTATTTTCTGTAGATCGTTGACAATAAATTACAATTAAATCTATTTTTATCTCACCTTGTAACACAACAAAATATTGAAAAAGTCAAGGGGTGTGAATACTTTCTGAAGGCACTGTATAGGTCTAAAAAGGCCACGGATAAGTGTGCGTGTGTGTGTCTAAATGAGCTGATGATTGAGTAAAATTAGAGAGATGGATGGAGAGTTGTAAAGAAAGACAGGGTGAGAGTCAGTGGATGAGTGAAGAGGCAGTCTTGACCTGTTTGTATTATGTGGGTTATAGCCTATAGCCTGGCTGATCTAACCCAGATAGGACTTAACATTAAATAATACATCAACCATTCTGCATTCAAATGTATTTTGTTCCCATAGAATTTATGAATACTCGCACACCACTCTGAGATGAATAGGCTATCCATTCTGACCCACATCAGACTGCAGCACACTCTCTCTAAACCAGCACACCAGAGCCTGGGAGGAAGAACGTCACAATGATATTGGTGGGATTCAAACAAAGGGATTTGGGTTAAAGAGATGAGACTTTGAAAACTACAGTGCTACCAAAAAGACATGAAATATATTACATAAAAATGTTTTGATGTGGATCTTTTTTTAAGCGCTGAATCATTGACAGTCCGAGACTGTCTGGTAATTGTTCTTGTTGGGTGTATATATAAATAATTGATTCCTGTCGTGATAGATGGATGAGGATAAAGAAAGAAAGAAAGAAAGAAAGAAAGAAAGAAAGAAAGAAAGAAAGAAAGAAAGAAACAAACAAAGAAACAAACAAAGAAAGAAACAAAGAAACAAAGAAACAAAGAAACAAAGAAACAAAGAAAGAAAATAAAAGAAAGAAAATAAAAGAAAGAAAATAAAAGAAAGAAAATAAAAGAAAGAGGGCTAGATAGAAAGAGAGAGGGAGAAGAGTTGAAGTGTAACAGTGTAATCCTGTTGTAATATGTGTTAACTCTCCGGGGGGGTAATCAGAGTGGGAGAGAACCCAGAGGTCTGGGGGTTATACTGATATTCTCATCAGCCGCTTGAGCAGCCAACACACACACACACACTACTCACTCAAACTCCTCACACACACAAGTGTGTTCGCTATCCTGGTTTTGGAGAAAGAGAGAGAGTGGGAGAGAGAAAGTTGAAGAAAGAGGGAGAGAGAGAAAGAGAGAGACAGGTAGTAGCACAGCTGCATTCCACATCTCACACAACACAGACCCTCCATCTTTGGAGTTCTGATTAAGAACACATCGTACTGCACAGCACATGGCAGTCAAATCAAATCAAATGAAATGTTATTGTCACATGTGCCGGATACAACAGGTGTAGACCTTACAGTGAAATGCTTACTTACAAGTCATTAACCAACAATGCAGAACAGTCTATGGCAATTTGCAGAACAGTCTATGGCAATTTCTAGGGCCTTCCTCTGACACTGCCTGGTATAGAGGTCCTGGATGGCAGGAAGTTTGGCCACATTGATGTACTGGGCCGTACGCACTACCCTCTGTAGTGCCTTGCGGTCGGAGCCCAAGCAGTTGCCATACCAGGCGGTGATGCAACCAGTCAGGATGCTCTCGATGGTGCAGCTGTAGAACTTTTTGAAGATCTGAGGACCCATGCCAAATCTTTTCAGTCTCCTGAAGGGGAATAGGCTTTGTCGTGCCCTCTTCACGACTTTCTTGGTGTGTTTTGACCATGACAGTTCGTTGGTGATGTGGACACCTAGGAACTTGAAGCTCTCAACCTGCTCCACTACAGCCCCGTCGATGAGAATGGGGGCGTGCTCGGCCCTCCTTTTCCTGTAGTCCACGATCATCTCCTTTGTCTTGATCACGTTGAGGGAGAGGTTGTTATCCTGGCACCACACTGCCAGGTCTCTGACCTTCTCCCTAAAAGCTGTCTCATCGTTGTCGGTGATCAGGCCTACCACTGTTGTGTCGTCGGCAAACTTAATGATGGTGTTGGAGTCGTGCCTGGCCATGCAGTCATGGGTGAACAGGGAGTACAGGAGGGGACTGAGCACGCACCCGAGGGGCCCCCGTGTTGAGGATCAGCGTGGCAGATGTGTTGTTACCTACCCTTACCACCTGGGGGCGGCCCGTCAGGTAGTCCAGGATCCAGTTGCAGAGGGAGGTGTATAGTCCCAGGGTCCTTAGCTTAGTGATGAGCTTTGAGGGCACTATGGTGTTGAACGCTGAGCTGTAGTCACAGAACACACACGTGCCAGAGCTCTTATGAAAGCAGTCTACCGACTAGGCGTCCACATCTGAAATGTGTCAGTGGAACCAATGGGCAGATAATTGATCTAGCTTGCTCTCTTTAACACACACACACACGCCACCCCCCTGTGTGTTACGTAATCTAGACTGATCTAGTTAACTCAATCTGTGAGCGTGTCCAGTCTGCTGGTCTGGACTTTCTAGGAACACTTCAGTTAACAGACAAGTGTGTGTGCATGGTACTGTAACTAAATGGTACTGTAACTGAAAGGTACCGTAACTAAATGGTACTGTAACTGAATAGTACTGTAACTGAAAGGTACCGTAACTAAATGGTACTGTAACTGAATAGTACTGTAACTGAAAGGTACCATAACTGAATGGTACTGTAACTGAAAGGTACCATAACTGAAAGGTACCATAACTGAAAGGTACAGTGGGGAAAAAAGTATTTAGTCAGCCACCAATTGTGCAAGTTCTCCCACTTAAAAAGATGAGAGAGGCCTGTAATTTTCATCATAGGTACACGTCAACTATGACAGACAAAATGAGGGGAAAAAAATCCAGAAAATCACATTGTAGGATTTTTAATGAATTTATTTGCAAATTATGGTGGAAAATAAGTATTTGGTCACCTACAAACAAGCAAGATTTCTGGCTCTCAGAGACCTGTAACTTCTTCTTTAAGAGGCTCCTCTGTCCTCCACTCGTTACCTGTATTAATGGCACCTGTTTGAACTTGTTATCAGTATAAAAGACACCTGTCCATAACCTCAAACAGTCACACTCCAAACTCCACTATGGCCAAGACCAAAGAGCTGTCAAAGGACACCAGAAACAAAATTGTAGACCTGTACCAGGCTGGGAAGACTGAATCTGCAATAGGTAAGCAGCTTGGTTTGAAGAAATCAACTGTGGGAGCAATTTTTAGGAATTGGAAGACATACAAGACCACTGATAATCTCCCTCGTTCTGGGGCTCCACGCAAGATCTCACTCCGTGGGGACAAAATGATCATAAGAACGGTGAGCAAAAATCCCAGAACCACACGGGGGGACCTAGTGAATGACCTGCAGAGAGCTGGGACCAAAGTAACAAAGCCTACCATCAGTAACACACTACGCCGCCAGGGACTCAAATCCTGCAGTGCCAGACGTGTCCCCATGCTTAAGCCAGTACATGTCCAGGCCCGTCTGAAGTTTGCTAGAGTGCATTTGGATGTTCCAGAAGAGGATTGGGAGAATGTCATATGGTCAGATGAAACCAAAATATAACTTTTTGGTAAAAACTCAACTCGTCGTGTTTGGAGGACAAAGAATGCTGAGTTGCATCCAAAGAACACCATACCTACTGTGAAGCATGGGGGTGGAAACATCATGCTTTGGGGCTGTTTTTCTGCAAAGGGACCAGGACGACTGATCCGTGTAAAGGAAAGAATGAATGGGGCCATGTATCGTGAGATTTTGAGTGAAAACCTCCTTCCATCAGCAAGGGCATTGAAGATGAAACGTGGCTGGGTCTTTCAGCATGACAATGATCCCAAACACACCGCCCGGGCAACGAAGGAGTGGCTTCGTAAGAAGCATTTCAAGGTCCTGGAGTGGCCTAGCCAGTCTCCAGATCTCAACCCCATAGGAAATCTTTGGAGGGAGTTGAAAGTCTGTGTTGCCCAGCGACAGCCCCAAAACACCACTGCTCTAGAGGAGATCTGCATGGAGGAATGGGCCAAAATACCAGCAACAGTGTGTGGAAACCTTGTGAAGACTTACAGAAAACGTTTGACCTGTGTCATTGCCAACAAAGGGTATATAACAAAGTATTGAGAAACTTTTGTTATTGACCAAATTCTTATTTCCCACCATAATTTGCAAATAAATTCATTAAAAATCCTACAATGTGATTTTCAGGATTGTACCTATGATGAAAATTACAGGCCTCTCATCTTTTTAAGTGGGAGAACTTGCACAATTGGTGGCTGACTAAATACTTTTTTCCCCACTGTACCATAACTTAATAGTACTGTAACTGAAAGGTACCATAACTGAAAGGTACCGTAACTGAAAGGTACCGTAACTGAAAGGTACCGTAACTGAAAGGTACCGTAACTGAATAGTACTGTAACAATGTGTGTGTAGGTAGAGTAGAGTTCACACTCACACTCTAATCTAGAGGAAGTAGCTCGCTGAATGAACCAGCTGTATTCCTGTGTGTGTCAGTGGAGGTTGCTGAGGGGAGGACGGCTCATAATAATGGCTGGAATGGAGTGAATGGAATGGTATCGAACACATGAAAACCATGTTTTTGATACCATTCCATTTACTCCATTCCAGACATTATTATGAGCCATTCTCCCCTCAGCAGCCTCCACTGGTGTGAATAGGCTGTGTGTGCACGCGTACAGACACCACATGCAGTCAGCAGACTAGAGAGTGTTAAGATCTTTATAATGTGACAGCTGGGCTGCATGGCCATAGTACACTGGCCATTACTTGAGTCGATATTATGGCCGGCAACAATTTGCATCATCACATAAGCTTCTACAGGTAGAGATCTGTTTCATAATCATTTACTAAAAAAATCCTGTCATCTCTGAGCCTGTGATATAACACGTTAAGACAGCTCTGTGATACAGAAAATCCCTTTGATGAGTGAGTGTGTGTGTGTGTGTTAATCCGAGGCTGTGTTACTCACTATACCCGGCATCGCTGTTGGTTTGTCAGTGAGTGTCTGTCCACTGTAGATTTAACTCACACTCAATCCGTAATCCAACACACACACAGAGAAGGGAAGATAGAGGGATAAAGAGAAATTCCTCAAAAGATGTGCCAACTAGTATTCTGCTAACCTGGTCTCAGATCTGTATAGCTTCAGCCAAGTCTTCTGACTATCGTATCGAGAGGAGAGGAGAGAGGCCGCTAGCTGGTAGCTACTTTAGTCTATTAAATCAAACCCGTTTGCTCGGACTAGATTCCCTCTTCATCTCTTCCTCCTCCTGCTCCAACATGCCACTCTGCCTGAGGACACACACACAACACAAGCTCTCGCTCTCTCTTGGGTTGATGGCTATAACTCTGTCCTCATTCCCAGAAAGATTCTAGCCGATAGACCATGGATAACCCATATCCTACCCACCAACTCACACAACTCAGGGCGAGTCCATGAATACGGTATACACACAGAAAGAGAGAGAACAGTGGAACTCACACAGAGACAGGATAAAGAGAGAGAGAGAGAGAGAGAGAGAGAACACTTGATCTCGTACAGAGACAGGATAAAAAGAGAAAGAAGCTTTAGAGCAACACCCCCAAAGTGAGTAAATGCCTTTGAGCACCATTCATGCACAGAGACATCAGAGAGAGAGCAGGAGAGAAGAGAAGAAAGAGAGAGGGAGAGAACGGGGAGCATAGAAAGAGAGATATTGGCGGCAAAGCCTGTATAAGATTGGGGGGTGGGGAAAGGGTGAGACTCCTGTGGTTGCCCTGACAACAGAAGGGAATGACAGCAGCTAGAATACATCTCACCATAATGCCCAATGGAGCGTCTCAGAGCCTTGGGACCCATAATTCAATACATTGAGGCCTTTCCTCACCCTCCCTCCCTCCCTCTCTCTACCCCTCTCCCAGAGGTAAGCCCAAGCAAATGTTATTGATTTGTGGTGATTGGTGATTGGACAGTAGCAGGAGGTATGTGTGCTCTCTGATTGAGGTGGTCAGATAAGGCAGGCTTATTGTAGACATGAATACTGTACGCATCCAGACTGAAACAGTGTCTGTATGTAGCATGATGCCCTGGGAAACAACTGCAACAATCAGAACACAAGCGCTTGTTGCATTGAGGTTGGCTCATTTAATCACCTATTGTAGAACTATTGCCCTGATTTTATACATCTTTTTTAAATCTTTTTTTTTTTTTTTTACTATATATATTTTTCTTTAAAAACAACAATACAATGACAATACGAATGGCTGCTCCCACCGTCGGTGCACTGGTCAATGGGTGCGCTCACCCCCACCCGCCCCGAGACACCTGCAAGGCCCCGGCCCAAAGGAATTTTCCAAGGGCGGGAAGAACCATGCCCGGCACCTGGGCGGCATGGAAGCGAGTGCACCCATAACCACCTGCACACACACACCAATCACAGCGTGAAACCAAAACACAAAACATAAATAGCAAAACATACAATAATCCCATCCTCAGCCCTGATTGGAGGACCTCAAACATTTATACTGTTCATTTGTGTTATATTTATTCCAACCCTCATCAATTGCACCCTTCAGACAGCCACAGATCAACCCATATTTCCTAGTCAATCGTCATTTTACCATTTCCTCTCACAATACATCCCTACATTCTCCCATGGTGTCTCACTAAGGACTTGAACCTCCCCATCTGCAACATTTCTGCTGAAATTGCCCCGAAAATAAACATTTTACCCAAGAGCACAATTATATTTCCTATTGACTGACTGTGGTCCTTCAAATCCCCCAGCAATACAGTTTGCAGGTCCATCCACACCCTGATATTATGGCATAACAACCATTCCTGGACCACCGATGGACAGTACCAAAAGAGATGCTCTACTGATTCTGTTTCCGCATGGCAGAGTCTGCACCGCTCTGACTGTTGAATACCACATATACTGAGCATTCTGTTAGTAGCGAGAATTGTGTATAATATCTTAAATTGAAAATAACGAATGAATGCATCAATTTTGTTTTGTACTGTATATCAGTTCATAATCCCGATGCACGGTATTGGGACATCGAAAATCTGTTCCCAACTATCTTGAATTTTATGCGGCATAGTGGTCAACCCTCTTGACCGTAAGTAAAGCTGATACATTTCATGATTTATATTAGTAATTTTAAGCCATTTATGATTTTTAATTGGTGGCAGACAAAATATACTGAACAAAAATATAAAACAACACGTAAAGTGTTGGTCCAATGTTTCATGAGCAGAAATAAAAGATCCCAGAAATTTTCCATAAGCACAAAAAGCTTATTTCTCTCACATTTTGTGCACAAATTTGTTTACATCCCTGCTAGTGGGATGTCAACTACCTGTCAAAATATGGGGCATGTGTACTAGGGAGGGGAGGGTGAAGTGAAAAGTCCATTTTCTGGCTCTCAGCCGCTCTCCTCTTCTCTCCCTGCTCTGTTGTCGGTTCCAGCCAGGGCTCTCCCGTCCCTGGGACTCACGGACAAGCCGCCACACTCCAGCCACGCTAATTAACTAATGGATGGCTGGCGAGAGCCCGGGAGTCCCCAAACGCTCCTTTCCACTCCAGTGGCCGTTACTGACCAAGGGTTTCCACGGTCAGATGGAATATGTGCAACCTGCCAGTGCCATCACCCGGCCTTCCCTTCACTCTCCTCCAAGTGTTCCATCACAAAATCTGCATCCTTACCCCTATGTCTACCCTCTATAAGGGATATATAGCTGAAGAACAGCTAGACCCCTGAGTACATATCCTTCTTTACATTTCACTCTTTCATACATTCATTCATTGGTTTGTCGTAAACTGGGATAAATAGCTAGATTTAGACAGTTTAGTTTTGCATAGTCTATCCCCTAAATGGGTCATGGTATGGGAATCAGCTATCAGTGTTTTTGTTTGTGCTATAAGTATAACTCCTCAATGTATCTCACCCACAAAATTACAGTTAAGAATTAACACAAACACCAGAGACAAAACAACTATACCGTGGCAAACTACATAGTGTGGAAATGGCAATATAAAGCAAAGCGTTTAGGGACCACGTCCACCACAAACATCTGGCAGCAAATTTGCTCCCGACAAAACCTCTGGGGTAAAGGCCCCGAATGACAAGAACCTACTTCGTAATTTTGTTCAACTGTTGTGTTCATGCACGAGCACTTGACAGAGGGGTCGCACGCAATAATTATGTGGTTTGTGAAACGAGCTGCAGTTGCCCTCAATGGAACACCTGCCCAGCAGTACAAATCCTTGCCTAACCGGTTTATACCTCGCTGTCAAAACAACAGATTCAAACACTGAGTGTATAAATAACAAATTCAGTTAGACATGTGTTGGCTAGATTTTTTTAAATCTAAAGCAATAACGAAATGACCACAATTTACAAACAGCCTGTAACTATGAAATTATCTGAAAATATTCCTAAACATGTCCTTTTGCAATTAAACTACACTGTCTCATATGATGTAATGGATATCGTGAACATAATTTCCAAATCAAGTCGCCACAACACTGGAACGGTTCCGAATTCGACTATCAGTCACGGATAAGCTGTATAGCCCAAATATTTAGTTAGCTACGGTTAGTTGGGATAATTCGCATAGAGACAACTGGTTGTTGCTCCTCTAGCTAACAACATAGACGATACATATTGCGGATATTGTCCACTACAACCGCCACGAAGAAGTGATAGTAGGCTACTAAATGTCAAACGTGCCAAATGTTGGCTAACGTTAGCTCGACAGACGCAGTCAGATACGTTAGCTAACGTTTTAGACATGCAAGTCGCTGTCATTTCACCGAAGATGTGAAGCAACCAGGAGGGCATATTTACCATTTCGCCGCAGATGTGATATCTCTCTACTTCTGATAAACTTTTATCCACAGCGGTATCGGCACTGGGCATAGTCCCGTAGTTTGGTCCGTGAATGTGGACTTGACGTTCCCCTTCAAAAACAAAGTTACAAACTGTCCATCGTGCTCACGCCGTCCCGGTCGGAGAGCTCTCACTCACCACTGCTATTAGGTGATCAGCGTCTCCTGCGGTAATACGCTCCGGAAGCACAGGACACAGTGCGAAGCGAATAGACTCCTCCCACTACTAATTTATCAAAAATATTTTGGGGGACTGTAGCCAGAGTTGAGTTGGTTGAGAGTTTAGAGTTGTGTTGCCTATGTTGAAATAAACAACCATCCAAGATTAGAAATATGAATATTTTGCTACGGCTGGCCATGCTTTCCACCTGGCTACCACTACCCCGGCCACCAGCTCTGCACCCTCCGCTGCAACTTGCCCATGCCCCCCCCCCCCCCCCCCCCCCTTCTCCTTCACACAAATCCAGACAGCTGATGTTCTGAAAGAGCTGCAAAATCTGGACCCCTACAAATCATCTGGGCTAGACAATCTGGACCCTTTCTTTCTAAAACTAGCCGCCGAAATTGTCGCAACCCCTATTACTAGCCTGTTCAACCTCTCTTTTGTAACGTCTGAGATCCCCAGAGATTGGAAAGCTGCCGCGGTCATCCCCTTCTTCAAAGGGGGTGACACTCTAGATCCAAACTGTTACAGACCCATATCCATCCTGCCCTGCCTTTCAAAAGTTTTTGAAAGCCAAGTTAACAAACAGATCACCGACCATTTCGAATCCCACCGTACCTTCTCCGCTATGCAATCCGGTTTCCGAGCTGGTCATGGGTGCACTTCAGCCACGCTCAAGGTCCTAAACAATATTATAACCGCGATCGATAATAGACAGTACTGTATAGCCGTTTTCATTGACCTGGCCAAGGCTTTCGACTCTGTCAACCACCGCATTCTTATTGGCAGACTAAATAGCCTTGGTTTCTCAAATGACTGCCACGCCTGGTTCACCAACTACTTCTCAGATAGAGTTCAATGTGTCAAATCGGAGGGCCTGTTGTCTGGACCTATGGCAGTCTCTATGGGGGTGCCACAGGGTTCAATTCTTGGGCCGACTCTTTTCTCTGTGTATATCAATGATGTCGCTCTTGCTGCTGGTGACTCTCAGATCCACCTCTACGCAGACAACACCATTTTGTATACATCTGGCCCTTCATTGGACACTGTGTTAACAAACCTCCAAACGAGCTTCAATGCCATACAACACTCCTTCAGTAGCCTCCAACTGCTCTTAAACACTAGTAAAACTAAATGCATGCTCTTCAACCGAACGCTGCTTGCACCCGCCCACCCGATTAGAATCACTACTCTCGACGGGTCTGACCTAGAGTATGTGGACAACTACAAATACCTAGGTGTCTGGTTAGACTGTAAACTCTCCTTCCAGACTCACATTAAGAATCTCCAATCTAAAGTTAAATCTAGAATCGGTTTCCTATTTCGCAACAAAGCCTCCTTCACTCATGCTGCCAAACATGCCCTCGTAAAACTGACTATCCTACCGATCCTTGACTTCGGCGATGTCATTTACAAAATAGCCTCCAACACTCTACTCAGCAAATTGGATGTAGTCTATCACAGTGCCATCCGTTTTGTCTCCAAAGCCCCATATACTACCCACCACTGTGACCTGTACGCTCTTGTTGGCTGGTCCTCACTACATATTCGTCGCCAAACCCACTGGCTCCAGGCCATCTATAAATCACTGCTAGGCAAATCCCCGCCTTATCATAGCTCATTGGTCACCATAGCAACACCCACCCGTAGTATGCGCTCCAGCAGGTATATCTCACTGGTCATCCCCAAAGCCAACACCTCCTTTGGCCGCCATTCCTTCCAGTTCTCTGCTGCCAATGACTGGAACAAATTGCAAAAATCTCTGAAGCTGGAGACACTTATCTCCCTCACTAACTTTAAGCATCAGTTGTCAGAGCACCTTACCGATCACTGCACCTGTACACAGCCCATCTGAAATTAGCCCGCCCAACTACCTCATCCCTATATTGTTATTTATTTTGCTCATTTGTACCCCAGTATCTCTATTTGCACATCATCTCTTGCACATCTATCATTCCAGTGTTAATACTAATTGTAATTATTTTGCACTATAGCCTATTTATTGCCTTACCTCCATAACTTGCTACATTTGCACACACTGTATATATATTTTTTCTGTTGTATTTTTTACTTTGTTTTGTTTTACCCCATATGTAACTCTGTGTTGTTGTTTTTATCGCACTGCTTGCTTTATCTTGGCCAGGTCGCAGTTGTAAATGAGAACTTGTTCTCAACTGGCTTACCTGGTTAAATAAAGGTGAAATAAAATAAAAATAAATAAAAAGGCATCAAATGTCAGTCTTCCCAAACACATGTTGCTGCCCATAGGACGACTTAACATTTTACTAATGGCAAGTCGAATGAATATAGCACTACACTCTGATACAATGAAGTTCAGGGTCATTTTCCACCGAATGCGATATTTCCATTTAGCACTGTCCAGGGCACAGTGGCCTTATGACCTCCCAGATACCTGATATCATCAGCGTGCCTGCACCTGTCTGTGACTGGCACATCTTTCCACAGAAGCCTCAACAATGCCCCATGCAGGTGCTTCACTGCATGCATGTAGGCTTGGTAAGATGTGTGATAAAAATAGAGCATTTCTATAGCAAGTTAAGTGAGGTAGCCTTGGCCTAAGCATGTCACCCTTTAGAAGAGGTAGTGGATACCCCACCATTGTCTCCAAGGATAAAGGTCCCCATAAATAATTCAATAAGAAAATCTATTGTGTTGTGTCATCCATTTTTAAAGATACAGTTGGCAGCCCACTGTACTGCCGGCTAGCTGACTAGTCCAGTTGCTGTGTCGCGTGACCCAGGCCCAGGAGGTTGTTGTTATTTTACTGTCCATAAACAGAACAGGACATTTCATCCTCAGCTTATTCATTTGCAGTCTCCCACCTGTCAGACCACCACGTCGCCTTCACAAGGTAAACCAGCTATAACATACCTGATCATACCTGAACAGTAAGCAGACACACACATATGCACATATGCAAATAGGCCTACATATTGGAAGTGGAAATGGCAGTGAACCAAAAGCCAAGGAGGCAATATGGATGGAAACCCATTCATTGATTTGAGGCAGAGAGATAATGTTGATTGCACTGCATTGCACTGCACACTGTATAAAGGTGGATGTCGGTTGTGAATAACACATAGGCCTATGTACACACATACACACAAACACACACACACACACACACACACAGTATATGAAAATGGTAGCCAAGGAGGGAATATATAAAATAAAATGTATTAATTGATTTGAGGCAGACAGATAATGACGATCGGATTACACTTTCATAGACTGAATGAATGTGTGAAGGTACTGCTTAAAAGTGTGAGTAACACACACACACACACACACCTAAACTCCCAAAGTGCCTGTGGAGTCAGATGTGTCTAGTTAAGCGCTGGGCTGGCACAATGAGAGCCAATGGAAAGAGAGAGAGAGAAAGAAAGAATACTGAATGAGTCACACAGCCATTCATCGCCATAACAACTGGGCCAGTGACAGGTAGACATTCCGAGACTGAATGAATCAGCTTGGAGGGAGAGAACATCACCTGGCACAGAGGGCACGGTGTGCACAGAGAGGGGTGGCATGGGTGCCAAAATGGGATCAGATCGAATCTGGCTCTGGAGTAACTCATTAATTAGACATGGAGTCAATTAGAGAAGGGAGAATATGTTGATTAATTTTTGGGGGTGAATCATTAATAAGTTATTTACATGTTGCGTATCGGAAATGCTGCAGCCAGGACAGTACATAGTGACAATGGGTCAATTCTATCATGAGAGTAGTCATCATGTCTTCTTTACCTTCTCACTCACAACACAGCCTGAAAACAGCCCCTAGCCCGGTTCCACCAAGCCCCTTTACTGTTGGCAGATCTGAAGAAGCCAGGTAAACAACATAGTGATGGCTCTATCAAGTCCTCAAATGTGTTTATGGGAGCTTCAACCATATTGCTTCCTTCTATCTGGTTCATTCCATGCTAGAAACACAAAATATACTTATTGGGGCGGCAGGTATCCTAGCGGCTAGTTCAAATCCCCGAGCCGACAAGGTGACAAATCTGCTGTTGTACCCTTGAGCAAGGCACGTAACCCTAATTGCTCCAGGGTCACCGTTAATAATGGCAGACCCTGGCCGTGACCACACTCTCCAAGGGTGTCTCAGGGGGAGTTAGGATATGCAAAAAACACATTTCTAATTCACACGTGTATAATACACACTTTTACTTGAAATAGGACATATATAAGCACCCACCAAATTATTAGTAGTAGTATTATTAGTATAAATAAGGTCAGAGAACTAGAGGGTGTTTTGAGATTAGGGACAGATCTCGCTGCTTTGATCAGACCATTTAACTAATCCTCTTCTAGTCCATTACCACCTATGTAGGCCTGTTGATTAGTTATTAAAAGTGTTTGTTTTATAATGAGGTATGGAATGTTAATTGGGTCTAAATTGGTGTTTGGCTGTATTGATTTGGCTTGGAGCAGGACGTGTGCCCAGAGAGAATAGCTTTACAACAAACACGGATGTCACGATCGTCATGAAAAGTGGACCAAGGCGCAGCGTGATATGCGTACATCTTTTTAATAGTGTACTGGCAACACGATACAAAATACAAAACAACCAAACGAAACGTGAAGTCCTCGGTTAACAACACAAACCAACACGGAACAAGATCCCACAAAACACAAGTGCACAACAGGCTGCCTAAGTATGGTTCCCAATCAGAGACAACAAGCAACAGCTGATTCTCGTTGCCTCTGATTGAGAACCACCCCGGCCAACCTAGAAAACACATGAACTAGAAACTGAACATAGAACACAAAACATAGACCCTATACACCCTGGCTCAACATATAAGAGTCCCCAGAGCCAGGGCGTGACAACGGATGCACGCATGCATGCTGCACATGCACGCAAACACACACATGCACGCACTCACACACAGTCTGCTTATTTAACCCACTTTGATCAGAGCACTAATCATAACTTCACCAGCCATGAAACATGAAATACACACACTCTCCTTTTCAGCAATATCTTATCTAAATGCCACTAGTGGTCTCGCTTGATAGTTCAGCTCCTTTGAGCTGATAATCCAATTACTCTGAAAGATAAGGTTGACAAGTTTATTAATATTGACTTTGCATAGAGAGACAGTGGGCTATAGTTCATCTGGTGTGTGTGTGTGTGTGTGTGTGTGTGCGTGCGTGCCCGTTACTGTTTATCGCAACGCTGCCATTGTTTCACTTCACCCTGACGTTGTGTTTGTTCTACACTTCCTGCGCCACTTCCTGTCTCTGTCCCAGACGTCACCCCAATCTGACCTCTACCTTCCCAAATAGTTCCGGAACGTAATATTGAGGTGGAGTAATGGAATGTTGATGTAGAGATCTGGAATGTTTTGGTGGGATCCTAAATGATGCCTCTATAAGAGTCATACTAGCTCATAACTGACCCCAAAGCTGCCCTCTGAACACAGGAGTGTGTGTGTTTGTACGTGTGTGATCATGTTATAATCTTACGAAGAACAAGGAAATTTAAACAAACAGACGATTCCCTCTGGTAAGGCATAAGAACAGACTGCTCTGAGGAACTCTGTCCCTTCTCCTTCCTGTGTGACTCAGAGACATGCCAGGGCCAGATCAGGTCACACACTGTCTGGGTCTCTGTCACACAAACACTGTGTGGGTCTCTGTCACACACACACACACACACACACACACACACACACACACACACACACACACACACACACACACACACACACACACACACACACACACACACACACACACACACACAGTGCACTACTGCTCCTCTAGCAGTGTTAAGGCCTATATGTCCAGACTGGTGATGTGGTAAGCGTAATCGGATAATAGGGGGACAGATCACTATACTGTATGTACATATGTGAACAGAAAGTGTGAATCTGTATTCCCTGTTTCAGTCCTGTGTGTACCAGTGTGTGTATGGAGCATGTGTGACAGACAGTGAGTGTGACAGTGTTTGTGACAGTCTGTGTGACAGCTTCCCTAATCTCTGAGCCATCTCGACGCAGCAACGCGGGTACTCTGAAAGGATTCAGTATCCTGAGTGGCGCAGTGGTCTAAGGCACTGCATCGCAGTGCTAACTGTGCCACTAGAGATCCTGGTTCGAATCCAGGCTCTGTCGCAGCCGGCCGCGACCGGGAGACTCATGGGCGGCGCACAATTGGCCCAGCGTCGTCCAGGGTAGGGGAGGGAATGGACGGGAAGGGAGGGAATGGCCGGCAGGGATGTAGCTCAGTTGATAAAGCATGGCGTTTGCAACGCCATGGTTGTGGGTTTGATTCCCACGGGGGGCCAGTATAAAAAAAAAAAAAATGTATTCACTAACTGTAAGTCGCTCTGGATAAGAGCGTCTGCTAAATGACTAAAAATGTAAATGCAGAGTGAACAACACACACACACGGTCCTTGTCTCTTGGTAATTGGGGCAGTGTGGTTGAACTGGTTTTTGGGATGACCTAATCCTACTCCCTAGTTCTGTCCAGAATAAAAACAACCTCATCTCTCTCAAACCCTTATGCATCATTCTGCATACCCCTTAAATCACTCTCTTCTCCCTCCAAAGCTCTCTCTCTCTCTCTCCAGACATCAGGCCGTTGAGAAAGACTTACTGCCCCTCCCCATGCCCCCAACAAAACACCCCTCTTTGCCCCCCTGTCCCCCTCCTCTACTCCTCCCATCCTGTTCTATTCAGACCCAGAGTGAAATGGTGGATCAAGAGACCCATCCACAACCCACTAATCCCTCCCACCCCCACGGTCACTTTTGTCCCAGCACAGCAGGCAAAAAATGTGGCATATGAATACAGGGCTGGGGGGAGTGACTGGTAGAGGTGGGTGATGGTAGGAGGGCGGTAGTACTCAACCTCAGCTGTAAATCTAACTGGACTGTGTGGCAGAATGTCATTAAAGAGAGAATATACCTGATTAACCACAGATACAACCGCCAGATAAAGAGAGAGAGAGAGAGAGAGAGAGAGAGAGAGAGCGAGAGAGAGAGAGAGAGACAAAATACAACCACTCCAACCCAAAAAGGCCAATTAAATGATAAAATATACAGACCACAAATTCCACTTGGCTATACTTAAACTCTTTAACATCATCCTTAGCTCTGGCATCTTCCCCAATATTTGGAACCAAGGACTGATCACCCCAATCCACAAAAGTGGAGACAAATTTGACCCCAATAACTATCGTGGGATATGCGTCAACAGCAACCTTGGGAACATCCTCTGCATTATCATTAACATCAGACTAGTTCATTTCCTCAGTGAAAACAAAGTACTGAGCACGTGTCAAATTGGCTTTTTACCAAATTACCATACGACAGACCACGTATTCACCCTGCACACCCTAATAGACAAACAAATAAACCAAAACAAAGGCAAAGTCTTCTCATGCTTTGTTGATTTCAAAAAAGCTTTTGACTCAATTTGGCATGAGGGTCTGCTATACAAATTGATGGAAAGTGGGGTTGGGGGAAAAATATACGACATTATAAAATCCATGTACACAAACAACAAGTGTGCGGTTAAAAATGGCAAAAAACACACACATTTCTTTCCACAGGGCCGTGGGCTGAGACAGGGATGCAGTTTAAGCCCCACCCTCTTTAACATATATATCAACGAATTGACGAGGGCACTAGAACAGTTTGCAGCACCCGGCCTCACCCTACTAGAATCTGAAGTCAAATGTCTACTGTTTGCTGATGATCTGGTGCTTCTGTCACCTACCAAGGAGGGCCTACAGCAGCACCTAGATCTTCTGCACAGATTCTGTCAGACCTGGGCCCTGAAAGTAAATCTCAGTAAGACAAAAAAGAATGGTGTTCCAAAAAAGGTCAAGTTGCCAGGACCACAAATACAATTTATATCTAGACACCGTTGCCCTAGAGCACACAAAAAACTATACATAACTCGGCCTAAACATCAGCGCCACAGGTAACTTCCACAAAGCTGTGAACGATCTGAGAGACAAGGCAAGAAGGGCCTTCTATGCCATCAAAAGGAACATAAAATTCGACATACCTAAAAATACTTGAATCAGTTATAGAACCCATTGCCCTTTATGGTTGTGAGGTCTGGGGTCCGCACACCAACCAATAATTCACAAAATGGAACAAACACCAAATTGAGACTCTGCATGCAGAATTCTGAAAAAAGATCCTCTGTGCACAACGAAAAACACAAAATAATGCATGCAGAGCAGAATTAGGCCGATACCAGCTAATTATCAAAATCCAGAAAAGAGCCGTTAAATTCTATAACCACTTAAAAGTGTCACACCCTGGCTCTGGGGACTCTATATGTTGAGCCAGGGTGTGTAGATTCTATGTGTTCTTGTTCTATGTCGGTATTCTAGAGTTGTGTTTTCTATGTTGGCCAGTATGGTTCTCAATCAGAGGCAACGAGTATCAGCTGTTGCTTGTTGTCTCTGATTGGGAGCCATACTTAAGCAGCCAGTTTACCCACAGTAGTTGTGGGATCTTGTTCCTTTTGGTTTGTTCCGTGTTGGTTGTTTAACCTAGGACGTCACGTTATTCGTTTATTGTTTTGTTCGTGTTATCACTTTGGATAATAAAGTATGTTTGCCTTCAACGCTGCGCCTTGGTCTACTCCACTCTAACGATCGTGACAGAAGATCCCACCATACCAGGACCAAGCAGCGTGTCCAGCAGCAGGCAGCCTGGACATGGGAGGAAGCGCCGGGTAAGGAGCTGGAGAGGTTGGCGATGGCCCAGGTGGGCCAATTGTGGTCCTGGGAGGACATGCTTGGGGGAAAAGGGCCATGGGCTAAGGTTAAGGCCCTGGCGAGAGAGGAGCAACGGCGTCAACAGTGTCGTCGTCGGACGGACGAGAGGCAACCCCAAAAAAATTTTAGGGGGGGGCACACGGCATGGGCGACTGGGCAGCAGGAGGCTGCCACAGGGCGAATTGGGAGATTAGGAGAGGAGGCCACCGGGTTTGGGGGGCCAGAAGGCAGGTTGGCGGAGCCTGGATGGAGAGCAGAGCCAACTCCCCGTACTCAGGCATGGCAGCATGAGACTGGGCAGGTTCCGGGGTATGCGGAGCTGCGTACTGTGCCACGAGTGGTCCGGCATAGTCCGGTACGTCCTGTGCGAGCACCCTGCACGTGTCGTGCGAAGGTGGGCATGCAGCCAGGACGGAGTGTGCCGGCTCAGCGCTCGTGGCCTCCAGTGCCTCTCCTCGGTCCCGGATATCCTGCGCCAGTGTCACGTGCTGTTATGCCAGTACGGGTACACAGCCCTGTACGTCCTGTGCTGATGCCTCACATGGAGTGTGTGAAGGTAGGCATTCAGCCAGGACGGGTTGTGGCAGCTCTTCACTCCAGGCCTCCTATCCGTCTCCACAGCCCGGCCCGGCCTGTTCCTGCTCCTCGCACCAAGCCTCCGGTGCGCGTCGCCAGCCCAGCCCGGCCTGTTCCTGCCACTCGCACCAAGCCTACGGTGTGCGTCGCCAGCCCGGCCCGGCCTGTTCCTGCCCCTCGCACCAAGCCTCCGGTGCGCGTCGCCAGCCCAGCCCGGCCTGTTCCTGCCACTCGCACCAAGCCTACGGTGTGCGTCGCCAGCCCGGCCCGGCCTGTTCCTGCCCCTCGCACCAAGCCTACGGTGCGCGTCGCCAGCCCGGCCCGGCCTGTTCCTGCCCTTCGCACCAAGCCTACGGTGCGCATCGCCAGCCCAGCCCGGCCTGTTCCTGCCCTTCGCACCAAGCCTACGGTGCGCATCGCCAGCCCAGCCCGGCCTGTTCCTGCTCCCCGCACCAAGCTAACGGTGCGCATCGCCAGCCCGGCCCGGTCTGTTCCTGCCACTCGCACCAAGCCTACGGTGCGCGTCGCCAGCCCGGCCCGGCCTGTTCCTGCCACTCGCACCAAGCCTACGGTGCGCGTCGCCAGCCCGGCCCGGCCTGTTCCTGCCACTCGCAATAAGCCTACGGTGCGCGTCGCCAGCCCGGCCCAGCCTGTTCCTGACCCTCGCACCAACCCTACGGTGCGCGTCGCCAGCCCGGCCCGGCCTGTTCCTGCCCTTCGCACCAAGCCTACGGTGCGCGTCGCCAGCCCGGCCCGGCCTGTTCCTGCCACTCGCACTAAGCCAGGGGTGCGAGTCGTCAGCCCGGTAAGGCCCGTTCCTGCCCCACGCACCAAGCCAGGGGTGCGCATCGTCAGCCCGGTCCGGCCCGTTGCTGCTCCACGCACCAAGCCAGGGGTGCGCATTGTCAGCCCGGTACGGCCCGTTCCGGCTCCACGCACCAAGCCAGGGGTGCGCATCGTCAGCCCGGTCCGGCCCGTTGCTGCTCCACGCACCAAGCCAGGGGTGCGCATCGTCAGCCCGGTCCGGCCCGTTGCTGCTCCACGCACCAAGCCAGGGGTGCGCATCGTCAGCCCGGTCCGGCCCGTTGCTGCTCCACGCACCAAGCCAGGGGTGCGCATCGTCAGCCCGGTCCGGCCCGTTCCTGCTCCACGCACCAAGCCAGGGGTGCGCATCGTCAGCCCGGTCCGGCCCGTTGCTGCTCCACGCACCAAGCCAGGGGTGCGCATCGTCAGCCCGGTCCGGCCCGTTCCTGCTCCACGCACCAAGCCAGGGGTGCGCGTCGTCAGTCCGGCACAACCCATGCCTGGGTCACCGGTGCCTGGTCAGGTACCAGTCAGCTGCTCCACACCGGAGCTTAAGCAATCCGCTCCTACGATGTCCAGTCCAGCTCCAGCCAGCGGGGCCAGACCGGACCAGGGGCGCTACGGGGGGATTATTGGAGGGTGGTGGGCAAGCCCGGAGCCGGAACCGCCTCCGAGGAGGAATGCCCACCCAGCCCTCCCCTGTTTGGTTTAGGTTGAGGCACGGTCGCAGTCCGCGCCTTTGGGGCGGGGTACTGTCACACCCTGGCTCTCGGGACTCTATATGTTGAGCCAGGGTGTGTAGATTCTATGTGTTCTTGTTCTATGTCGGTATTCTAGAGTTGTGTTTTCTATGTTGGCCAGTATGGTTCTCAATCAGAGGCAACGAGAATCAGCTGTTGCTTGTTGTCTCTGATTGAGAGCCATACTTAAGCAGCCAGTTTACCCACAGTAGTTGTGGGATCTTGTTCCTTTTGGTTTGTTCCATGTTGGTTGTTTAACCTAGGACGTCACGTTATTCGTTTATTGTTTTGTTCGTGTTATCACTTTGGATAATAAAGTATGTTTGCCTTCAACGCTGCGCCTTGGTCTACTCCGTTCAACGATCGTGACAAAAAGGAAGCGATTACCAAACCTTCCATAACAAAGCCATCACCTACAGAGAGATGAACTTGGAGAAGAGACCCTTAAGCAAGCTGGTCCTGGGGCTCTGTTCACAAACACAAACAGACCCCACAGATCCCCAGGACAACAACACAATTAGACCCAACCAAATCATGAAAAAACAAAAATAGAATTACTTGACGCATTGGAAAGAATTAACAAAAAAACTGAGCAAACTAGAATGCTATTTGGCCCTAAACAGAGAGTACACAGTGGCAGAATACATGACCACTGTGACTGACCCAAACTTAAGGAAAGCTTTGACTATGTACAGACTCAGTGAGCATATCCTTGCTATTGAGAAAGGCCGCCGTAGGCAGACCTGGCTCTCAAGAGAAGACAGGCTATGTGCACACTGCCCATAAAATGAGGTGGAAACTGAGCTGCACTTCCTAACCTCCTGCCAAACGTATGATCATATTAGAGACACATACAGTTGAAGTTGGAAGTTTACATACACTTAGGTTGGAGTCATTAAAACTCGTTTTTCAACCACCCACAAATTTCTTGTTAACAAACTATAGTTTTGGCAAGTCGGTTAGGACATCTACTTGTGCATGACTGTCACGCCCTGACTCAGGGGACTCGTATATGTTGAGTCAGGGTGTGTATGTTCTATGTTGTATATTTCTATGTTGATATTCTAGTATGTCTATTTCTATGTTGGCCGGTGTGGTTCCCAATCAGAGGCAGCTGTCGCTCGTTGTCTCTGATTGGGGACCATACTTAGGCAGCCTATTGGCACTAGTGGGTTGTGGGATCTTGTTCTGTGTTAAGGTATGTTGTGTTGTGCTGCCTTGGACTTCACATATCGTTTGTTTATTGTTTTGTCGTTGTGTTTATTCGTTAATAAACATGTATGCATATCACGCTGCGCCTTGGTCCTTCTCGTTCGTCACCGATCGTGACAGAAGATCCCACCAAATGAGGACCAAGCAGCGTGTCCAGGAGCAGACAGCCTGGACATGGGAGGAGATCCTGGAAGGAAAGGGTTCCTGGACATGGGAGGAGATTCAGGCCGGGATGGATCGCCGTCCTTGGGAGGAGACAGTGGTATAGAGAGGCGTGGTATAGAGAGGAGCAGCGGCAACGCAGAAGGTGCCGGCCGAGGAAGAAGCCCGAGAGACAGCCCCAATAAATGTTTTTGGGGGGGCTAAAAGGGTGGTTGGCGGAGCCTAGTGTTAGAGCAGAGTCAACTCCCCGTACTCACGCAAGGAAGCGTGTGACTGGGAAGGCTCTGTGTTATGCGGAGCTACGTACTGTGTCGCCAGTGTGCCGGCACAGTCCTGTACGTCCTGTGCTAGCACCACGCACGTGTCGTGCGAAGATGGGCATTCAGCCAGGACGGGGTGTGCCGGCTCAACGCTCCTGGTCTCCAGTACGCCTCCTCGGTCCCGCATATCCTGCGCCTGTTCTACGAGCTGTATCACCAGTGCGCGTGCACAGCCCAGTGTGTCCTGTGCCAGTGCCCCGCATGTGTAGTGCGAAAGTGGGCAGCCAGCCAGGGACGGGTTGTGCCAGCTCTCCGCTCCAGACCTCCAGTCCGCCTTCGCAGTCCGGTCCGGCCCGTTCCTGCTCCTCGCACCAAGCCAGTGGTGCGCGTCGCCAGCCCGGCCCGGCCTGTTCCTGCTCCTCGCACCAAGCCAGTGGTGCGCGTCGCCAGCCTGGTCCGGCCTGTTCCTGCCCCTCGCACCAAGCCAGTGGTGCGCGTTGCCAGCCCGGCCCGGCCTGTTCCTGCCCCTCGCACCAAGCCAGTGGTGCACGTTGCCAGCCCGGCCCGGCCTGTTCCTGCCCCTCGCACCAAGCCAGTGGTGCGCGTTGCCAGCCCGGCCCGGCCTGTTCCTGCCCCTCGCACCAAGCCAGTGGTGCGCGTCGCCAGCCCGGTCCGGCCTGTTCCTGCCCCTCGCACCAAGCCAGTGGTGCGCATCGCCAGCCCGGCCCGGCCTGTTCCTGTCCCTCGCACCAGGCCAGTGGTGCGCGTCGCCAGTCCGGTACGGCCTGTTCCTGTCCCTCGCACCAGGCCAGTGGTGCGCGTCGCCAGTCCGGTACGGCCCGTACCTGCTCCCCGCACCAAGCCAGTGGTGCGCGTCGCCAGCCCGGTCCGACCTGTTGCTGCTCCTCGCACCAAGCCAGTGGTGCGTGTGTCCAGTCCGGCACGGCCCTTGCCTGTTCCACCGGTGCCTGGTCCGGCACCGGTCAGCTGCTCCACTCCGGAGCCAGAGCAGTCCGCTCCACCGGTGCCCAGTTCAGCTCCGGTCAGCTGCTCCACTCCGGAGCCAGAGCAATCCGCTTCACCGGGGTCCAGTCCAGCTCCGGTCAGCGGCTCCACTCCGGAGCCAGAGCAGTCCGCTCCACCGGTGCCTGATCCAGCTCCGGTCAGCTGCTCCACTCCAGAGCCAGAGCAGTCCGCTCCACCGGGGTCCAGTCCAGCTCCGGTCAGCGGATCCACTCCGGAGCCAGAGCAGTCCGCTCCACCGGTGCCTAGTTCAGCTCCGGTAAGCTGCTCCACTCCGGAGCCAGAGCAGTCCGCTCCACCGGTGCCTGATCCAACTCCGGTCAGCGGCTCCACTCCGGAGCCAGAGCAGTTCAATCCACCGTCGTCGGGTCCAGCTCCAGTCAAGTTCCAGTCCAGACCCAGACGTCAGCCCCTCTCCAGGTTCGGGGTCTCCCACACCAGGGTCCAGACAGGGCTTGGTACTTCGTGGGAGGAAGGAAAGGGGAAGCAGCGCGCCGAGGTCCAGACCAGACCAGGGGCACAACAGGGAGGTGGAGAGTAAATTGTGGTCACGCCCGGAGCCGGATCCGCCGAGGCGGAATGCCCACCCGGCCCCTGTGTTCCACTTGTTTTGTCTTGATTGCACACACCTGATTCCCATCACGTTAATTTGTTTCCCTATTTTACCCTCTGGTTTCCTCGTGGTGTTGTGCGCGATTGTTCGTTGTTTTGCTGTCTTTCTTGTGAGCTGGTACTTTTTTCTTCCCTGCATGGAAGATATGCTCTGTTACTTTTGTTAAGTAAAGTACGTTGTTTACTAATTTCTGTGTCCTGCGCCTGACTCCGTCCCACCGCTACACACTGACGCATGACAGAATCACGCACCGATAATGGAGTCAGCAGGCACATTCATTCCTCCAGTATCAGTGGAGGAACACATCCAGCAGCACTCGACCATGCTACAGACTCTCGGCACAGCCATGGATCGAGTACTACAGTCGATGGAGCGATGGGTGAGAGGGGGTTTGCCTACACCTCTTCCCACTACAAATCCCCCCACATCGCTGTCTACTTCTTCACCACCTGGATCCAGTGGGATTCGGTTCTCGCTCCTGAGGGAATATGATGGAACAGCTGCCGGGTGCCGGGGGTTTCTGCTCCAGGTGGAGTTTTACCTGGCAACCATCCACCCGGCTCCCTCGGGATACGAGAGCGTGTCCGCCGTCATCTCCTGTCTGTCGGGGAAAGAGCTCGAGTGGGCCAACGCTGAGTGGGGAGGTATAGACGCAGTATCGGTGCGCTATGAGGATTTCACCCGCCGCTTCCGGGCGGTATTTGATCATCCACCGGAGGGGAGAGCGGCGGGGGAACGGTTGTTCCACCTCAGACAGGGGAGGAGGAGCGCACAGGACTTCGCACTGGACTTCAGGACCTTGGCAGCCAGCGTGGGATGGAATGAGAGGGCCCTGATCGACCATTACACATGCAGCCTACGGGAGGACGTTCGTCGAGAGCTGGCCTGCAGGGACACCACCCTCAACCTGGACCAGCTGGTGGACTTATCTATACGGCTGGATAACCTGTTGGCCACCCGCGGACGTTCAGATCAGGGTCCGTCCATCCATCTCCCAGCACTTCCGACCCTACATCGATGGAGCTTGGAGGTGCTGATTTAAGGGTTACCGGAACGGGGGCTGTTTCCTGCACCAACTGTGGCCGCAGATGACACACTGCTGGTCGGTGCTGGGAAGGGTCCTTAGGGAATCGAGGCAGCAGGCAGGGCACTGGAGGACCATCCCAGGTGAGTAGGCACCCGACTCACCCAGAGCTCCCTGTTGCTCACATGTGTTCACGTCGAATTTCCTGAGTTTTCCCCGCATTCCCAGCATAAGGCGCTCGTAGATTCAGGCGCAGCTGGGAATTTTATAGACCGTCTATTTGCACATAGATTAGGGATTCCTATTTGTCCTGTTGATGTGCCCTTCCCTATACATGTTTTAGATAGTCGCCCTTTAGGGTCAGGCCTGATTAGGGAGGTCACAGCTCCACTCTGGATGAAAACGCAGGAGGGTCATGAGGAGAGAATCAGTCTCTTCCTGATCGATTCTCCTGCGTTTCCCGTGGTGTTGGGGCTTCCCTGGTTAGCCTCTCATGACCCCAATATTTCATGGCAACAGAGGGCTCTCAAGGGATGGTCACGTCAGTGCTCGGGGAGGTGTGTAGGTGTTTCCGTAGGTACAACAACGGTGGAGAGTCCAAACCAGGTCTCCACTATGCACATTCCCCCCGAATATGCCGATTTGGCTCTCGCCTTCTGTAAAAGGAAGGTGACTCAATTACCACCCCATCGACAGGGGGATTGTGCGATAAATCTCCGGGAGGGCACTGCACTTCCTCTGAGTCATGTGTATCCTCTGTCACAGGAGGAAACGGCGGCTATGGAATCATGTCTCCGAATCTCTGGGACAGGGATACATTCGGCCTTCCACTTCCCCTGCTTCCTCGAGTTTCTTTTTTGTGAAGAAGAAGGATGGAGGGTTGCGCCCGTGCATTGACTATCGAGGTCTCAATCAGATAACTGTTAAGTACAGTTATCCACTACCGCTCATTGCGAGTATGACGGAGTCATTGCACGGGGCGCGCTTCTTCACCAAATTGGATCTCAGGAGCACGTACAACCTGGTGCATATCCGGGAGGGGGATGAGTGGAAGATGGCATTTAGTACCACCTCTGGGCACTATGAGTACCTCGTCATGCCGTACGGGTTGATGAATGCTCCCTCAGTCTTCCAATCCTTTGTCGATGAGATTTTCAGGGACCTGCACGGACAGGGTGTAGTGGTGTATATAGATGATATTCTCATCTACTCCGCTACATGGGCCGAGCATGTGTCCATGGTGCGCAGGGTGCTTGGTCGACTGTTGGAACATGACCTGTACGTCAAGGCTGAGAAATGTCTGTTCTTTCAACAGTCCGTCTCCTTCTTAAGATACCGCCTGTCCGCGTCAGGGGTGGAGATGGAAAATGACCGCATTTCAGCCGTGTGTAATTGGCAGACTCCAAACACGGTAAAGGAAGTGCAGCGATTCTTAGGGTTTGCCAACTACTACCGGAGGTTTATCCGGGGCTTTGGTCAGGTAGCGGCTCCCATTACCTCCTTGCTGAAGGGGGGACCGGTGCGCCTGCAGTGGTCCGCTGAGGCGGACAGGGCTTTTGGGCACCTGAAGGCTCTGTTCACCTCGGCTCCCGTGCTGGCTCATCCGGATCCTACCTTGGCATTCATGGTCAAGGTGGACGCGTCCGAGGCTGAGATAGGAGCTGTACTGTCTCAGCGCTCGGGTACGCCACCAAAGCTCCGCCCCTGTGCCTTTTTTTCGAAGAAGCTCAGCCCGGCGGAGCGAAACTATGATGTGGGGGACCGGGAGCTGTTAGCTGTTAAGGCTCTGAAGGCGTGGAGACATTGGCTTGAGGGGGCAAAACACCCTTTTCTCATTTGGACTGACCACCGCAATCTGGAGTACATCTGGGCGGCGAGGAGACTGAACCCTCGCCAGGCAAGGTGGGCCATGTTTTTCACACGTTTTGTTTTCACCCTCTCGTACAGACCAGGTTCCCAGAATGCTAAGGCAGACGCTCTGTCCCGACTCTATGACACAGAGGAGCGGTCCAGGGAGCCTGTTTACACACGTCTTCCGGCACTACGGGGTACCTGAGGATATAGTGTCTGATTGGGGTCCCCAGTTCATGGACCATCTGGGGGTCTCGATCAGCCTGACCTCAGGGTTTCATCCCGAGAGTAATGGGCAGGTGGAGGGAGTAAACCAGGATGTGGGTAGGTTTCTGAGGTCATATTGCCAGGACCTGCCAGGGGATTGGTCGGTGTACATCCCCTGGGCAGAGATGGCCCAAAACTCCCTCCACCACTCCTCTACTGACCTGTCTCCATTTCAGTGTGTACTAGGTTATCTGCCGGTCCTGGCACCGTGGCATCAGAGCCAGTTCGAGGCACCTGCGGTGGATGAATGGTTTTGGAGGTCGGAGGAGACCTGGAACGCTGCCCATGTACGCCTGCAACGGGCTATCAGGCAACAGAAGGCGAGCGCCGACCGCCACTGCAGTGAGGCCCCGGAGTATGCACCGGGGGACCGGGTCTGGCTCTTGACCCGAAACCTGCCCCTTCGCCTGCCCTGCCGGAAGCTGGGTCGGCGGTTTGTGGGGCCATTTAAAGTCCTGAGGAGATTGAACAAGGTATGTTATAGGTTACAGCTCCCTCCTGATTACCGTATTAACCCCTCGTTCCATGTGTCTCTCCTCAGGCCGGTGGTAGCTGGTCCGCTCCAGGAGTCTGAGGTGCGGGAGGTTCCTCCGCCCCCACTGGACATCGAGGGGGCACCGGCGTACTCGGTCCGGGCCATCCTGGATTCGAGGCGTCGGGTGGGGGGCCTGCAGTATCTCGTGGAGTGGGAGGGGTACGGTCCGGAGGAACGGTGCTGGGTTCCTAGGAGGGACATCCTCAATCCCTCCCTGTTGAGGGATTTCCACCGTCGTCATCCGACTCGCCCTGCTCCGCGTCCTCCTGGCCGGCTGGAGCCGCGCGTCAAGGGGGGGGGGTACTGTCACGAATTCAGCCGAGGCTGCCCCTCCTCCTTGCTTGGGCAGGCTTCGGCGTTCGTCGTCATCGGAGTACTAGCTGCCACCGATCTATGTTTCTGTGTTCCACTTGTTTTGCCTTGATTGCACACACCTGATTCCCATCACGTTAATTTGTTTCCCTATTTTACCCTCTGGTTTCCTCATGGTGTTGTGCGTGATTGTTCGTTGTTTTGCTGTCTTTCTTGTGAGCTGGTACTTTTTTCTTCCCTGTGTGGAAGATATGCTCTGTTACTTTTGTTAAGTAAAGTACGTCGTTTACTAATTTCTGTGTCCTGTGCCTGACTCCGTCCTACCGCTACACACTGACGCATGACACTTTATTATTTTGGAACTTCTGAGTGTAATGTTTACTGTTAATATTTATTGTTTACTTCACTTTTGTTTACTATCTACTTCACTTGCTTTGGCAATGTTAACATACGTTTCCCATGCCAATAAAGCCCTTAAATTGAAATTGAATTTAATTGAGGAGGAAGAAGAAGTGAGGCAGGGAGAGAGAGCGAGGATGAGGGCATAGTAGAGGAATTGACCATTACCATTAAGAACGCAAACACTCAACCTAATTGTGCTAATTATGGTGACCTCTGACCTATATTTTACATTGACATTTTAGTCATTTAGCAGACGCTCTTATCCAGAGCGACTTACAGTTAGTGAGTGCATACATTTTTCATATAGTCATGTGACTGCTCTCACAGGCCATGGGTTGGTTTCCTATAGGCCACTTGGGCTCCAACAGCTTTCACAAAGAGATCTGATATGTCACTCTCTTAGTGGGGGTCCAAAGTGACGCAGAGCACACCCTTTCATGTATACCTATGAACAGTACACACACACAACTCTCCCACACTCTCAAGTCTAAGCCCAAATATCAAGCCGGTGGCATTCTGACCTAACTAGTCTTTTTGAGTGTTATAAGGTCTATTTTGAGTGTGTTTATTGACCTATGGGGAACTGTGAAAGGATAAAGAGTTGGCAGACAGGGCTGCAGTGTTAGAGAGAGTAGAGAGACAGAGGAAGAGAGAGGGGAAGAGAGCGAGAGGAAGAGAGAGAAAGAGCAGAGCCACTGTCAGATGGAGATGGATTGATAATAACAGACTGACGCATCCTGCCTGATGTGACATCATCACTCACCTGTCAGCGAGCGGAAGCACACTCAGCTGTGAATAACACACGTAATCACACCAGATAAAAGACAGAGAGAGATTAAGGGAGAGGGAAAGAAAGGATGTGCTATTTTAGTTTCATTTTCACTCCATTCACACAAATGTTGAGTCAGGTGCTGGCCAATAGAGTCAGTGTTGCCATATGGAGCGAGTTTCGCTCTGCATCCACATTCTCTGTTCAACTTCTTTGATTTGGCACTAAAACAGACCTCCCGCAGGAATATGAGAGGTTGTTCCAAATACAACTGTCTTTTCTGTTGACATAAGGGGAGGAGGAGGGCAACTAATGGGTGGAAAGTATCACCCTGAGACAATTAAATGAAAGTAGCTAATGTTGTTGCCTGTTTGCAGTGTTTGTTTCGTACTTTAAATTGCAAGATTAGAAGGGTTTATTGGGATTAAGTGTTTTCATTCAGTTTCACGTAATTAGTTTCACAAATTTGGTTAATTTGCTTTATACACTCACCACACACAGCCAATTTCAACACAATTAGGCGGTCAGCCAGCATGCACACGCACGCACACACACACACACCCTAACACACTCTCTCTCCCATCATACGACCGTAAAGGTTAGAGCGTACAAATCAGTGATCATTGAGACACATGTCAAGCCCAGGACTATCCATTGTAACAATCACTCTCTCTCATGTCAGACCTACAATGGCTGTGATGGGTGTGTACTGTGTAGTGTAACTAGTGTGTGTGTGTGTTTGTGTGTATGTGTGTGTGTGACAGACAGTGCATGTATGAGTGCATGCTGGCTGTCCGCCTGATGGCCAAATTGCGGTGAAATTGTAATCAGAGTACGTTGGCTGGAAAAAAGATATTGTTCCCATGGTAACACATCATGACGGACAGGTCGGAGAGTGTTTTCATCAACTGAACATTAGGGGATGTGGGGGGTGATGACTGAAGTGTATGACGGGGATCGGGTGAGGTAGTGCGGTGAGAGCTAATTATCACTAATGTACTGGTTTTGGAGTCTTGTGGTTGTTTTCTAATTAGGAGCACAACCAGAAAGGCTGACTAGTATTCTCACCAGATGAACCTCACACAGCATCAGCCCAGAAGTGAAATTCAGCTGCTGGTGGGGGGCAGGGGGGGGGGGGGGTCACAGCAGGCTGGCTGGGTTGTGTAATGCAGTACCCCCCCGTGTGTGTGTGAGTGTGAGCACTGGGTGAAGCGAGCACTAAATGTTTACCCAACACAATCTCACGGAGGCACACACACACACCACTAACGAGCTAAAACAATAAGACCTTGTTGACACTACATCAGAGATATGTCCTCCAGTTACCCACCACCTACTATGGGATAAACATCACCAAAGAGAGCAGTAAAACTGACCAAGGCCTCCAAGCTCCTCGTATCTAAGGCAACGAGTTACTAAGGCGTTTCCATGGCATCTAATATTTATTCAGGTAAGAGTTTAAGGACTTCTATTATTAGAGTTTCTGTACGCACACTTAGAGAGGTTGGGTATAGAAAGAATTAAACATTAGTCTAACACACACACACACAAAGTAACCCAATGTAGCCCTAACATAAAGGTGATGGTATATCTCCATGGTACAGAGAGACAGCATCAGCATAGCCATGGTCAGCATTACCAGACTACTACTGACAAACCTTATACCTGCCTCTCTACTATAACTCTCATTCTCTCCCTCTCTGTCTCTTTTTTCTCGTTAGTGGTCGGTGGCAAGACTGACAGGAAGAGAGTCATTATCCACACAAACACACATCTCAGCACAATGACAACAACTACCACAAGCCATAGGCCAGTCAGGAGGCACTGCTCAGCACTCACACAGGATCCAGGAATATGATCTCATTCTAACACAGAGACATATAGTCAACATCATTGTAATGGGACGTCCATGGTGATGGAGAGATAAGAATAAGAGAGACACAAACACAGGATCACCCCAGCTACAGTAGGGCACAGAGCCACGTCAGGTATAACTAACTACATGTATATGTACCACCGGGGAGAGGGAGAGAGAGAGAGAGAGAGGAGAGAGAGAGAGAGAGAGAGAGAGAGAGAGAGAGAGGTTAATGATGGGGTCTGGATAACTAAAAGCAGATCACTGATCTATGACTGACTGGTTTTAAAGACATCCCTCTGGCATTATGCAAGCAGCATAGTACAACTATACGTGTGCACACACACACACACACACAAACACACACACACACACACCACACACACACACACACACACACAAACACACCACACACAGGGGCAGGACACAACACGTCTGCCACAACATCAAACTGTCAAACATAACCTCTCCCTGCTTTGCTCTTTTTCTGTAACACTACCGTCCGTTTACCTGTTGTTTACGTTTACCCTAATGTCGCCACACACACACAGCTCCTCATGTGGTACAGGTCAAAGTCTTCGCATGAACTGCAGTCAGTATAAACACACAGCTGACAGCATACGACTACAGTTCTGACTTCATTTAGACCGGAAATAGCTTGGAGACTGAAATGCCTTGAGACATATAGTCTCAATCTCAGACACACACACACACACACACACACACACACACACACACACACACACACACACACCCTACCTCTGTGACGTGGATGAGTGGGATGGTCGTGAAGTACTTCTTCATCTCTCCTCTTCCTCAGCGTTAAGGGTCAGAGTGTGTGAAGTCAAAGTTCATTCCTACGAGCTTCAGAAGACGCTCAGTGATCATCAAAGAGCTGGCAGCCTTTTAGAGGAACAGCCACTGGGGGAGGAGTGTGTGTGTGGTTTCCCTCTGGCTCTGGTGAAAGCCCTTCCTTCCTGTCAGTGGAGATAAAGATGTGCTGTCACAAGGCCCGGCTCGGACTTCCCTAACCAACACCCTAAAAATCCAAGGATACACTCCTACACACACACACACACACACACACACACACACACTCTGAGCCACTGTTCCCTTCCGCACCAGGTGCTACTGAACTGCTGTCAGTCTGCTGTCTTGTTCTGTCATGTCCTGAGGTGCGTTCAGCAGTCTGTTATGTACTGTTCTGTTCTGCATGGTTCTGCCCTGTTCCTGAGTTCCTGAGGGGTTGGGAGAGACGCCCTTATAAGGCAGTAACCAGCCCCAGCCTGAGGTCTCTGATTCTTATCACCCTCCCCCTCCCTCCTTGGCCCGCCCAGGCACGCTTCATCACAGCAATCATTCATTACCTCTGAGGCCAATCAGCAACCAGAACAGCAGGCTGAGAGGTAGTAGGGATGTCCCACAGGTTAGGAGAGGGAGGGAGGGAGGGAGGGAGGGAGGGAGGGAGGGAATACAGGACCTCCATATACTGCTGTCAGTATAGAATTGGTAAAGTTAGTGAAGTAATCTCTCCCCCTGCTCTGTCTCAGTGGTGAATACGTTCAGACAGAGACGTTAATCTGCACAGCCCTAGATAACAGCCGGCCCAGGCCTCTGTGTGTGTGTGTGTGTGTGTGTGTGTGTGTGTGTGTGTGTGTGTGTGTGTGTGTGTGTGTGTGTGTGTGTGTGTGTGTGTGTGTGTGTGTGTGTGTGTGTGTGTGTGTGAGAGTGTGTGTGTGAGTGAATGTGTGTGTGTCTCAACGCAACTGGGCTCTGCTCCCACTCCCACACATATTCAAATATACCCTCCCAACTATCATTCACTAAGGCTAAGCCCACTTGTCTCTGAGAACCATACAGTGTGTCCTTTTCTCCCTGTCTCTCTCAGAGCCAATTAAGAGCTGAGACACACAGTGGAGGTGAACACAACAGGGCCAGAGGTATTTTTACAGCACTGTGCTCAAGAGGAAGTCTAAAGGCCTGAAAACCCTACAAATAAAAGATTTGACGCCCCGCCCCCTCTCACCCATTAAACATCTACAGCGTCGGGAGGCTTGTCTCCCTGTCCAGGAAATACAACAGACACATCATATATCATCTCCAGAGGAATACAGACATGAATAAGATATGGAGAGAAGGAACAACAGAAGAGACAAAGTTAGGAGTGGGGGAGGAAGGAGAGTATAGGGGTGATAAGGAAAGAGAATGAAGCAGAAACAGAGGGAGTGAAAAGAAAAGAGGGAGTATGCTCAGAAGAGATAGAATGGACAGACAGACAGGTGGTGAGATGAGGGAAGAGGGATGAGGGTACCAGGGGGCAGAGGGGAGAGGGATGCATCTGCTCTAAAATGAGCCCCTATATTCCCTCTGGTGCCCAGCTGGCATCACCACCAACACAGCTGCCACCTCATTATACACACACACACACACACACACACACACACGAAGAGGAATAGAGAGATTGGAATAGAGAGAGAGAGAGAGAGAGAGAGAGAGAGAGAGAGAGAGAGAGAGAGAGAGAGAGAGAGAGAGAGAGAGAGAGAGAGAGAGAGAGAGATTTGCAGAGAGAAAATGGAGAGCAAGGTGAGAGATGTGTTGAGTGTTCACTGACCTTATCATTAGCCACAAGGAAGTATTGCCATGGCAGTGCAAGTCCTCTCACTTAACTCAGATGCCATTTTACTCCATTTACACAAATGATGACTCAGAGACACTAGCTAAAACACCAGTGACACAGCTCTGATATCCTAAACACACTATACCTAACCAACCAAACAAGGCAGACTCGTGTTACTTTACAGCAGGTTCCGATAAACCCTAAACCCTCTATACTAATCCCTTAGACCTTTAGCACCAGGAGCTTCAACCCACTGAGCGACAAGTTGGAAACACATTTAAACACCCTAGTCAATTCAAACACCTTCCAGTCAAGGCGATAAAGCTCTGCCGCAAGGCGCCAAAAGATTACTCAGGATCATTAAGAGATTGTCCCCCGGTCCCCTCCTGGTGCCTATGTGACTAGCTTCCAAATGATAGCCCGTCCCATTCTAGAACTGCTGACTTGTGGCAATGTTATTTCACATTAACAAAGAGCTTCTCAACAACAGCCAAGTGCTCATGAATTTCATTTGACTGAATTTTGGTATAGCTGAGGTGTGAGTGGAATGCCGACTATGACTTCAATTGCAGAATAAATCAGGGGACACAGTGACCCCAGGTGGATGGATCAGTCATTACAGGTCTTCCTGAGAGTGATAGAAAGCATAAAGGAGAAAATGATGTGGCCCCTTTCCAATAACTATTTAAAGGCCCAGTGCAGGCAAAAACGTGATATTCCTGTGTTTTATATATATTTCCACACTATGAGGTTGGAATAATACTGTGAAATTGTGAAAATTATGACAATGCCCTTTTAGTGTAAGAGCTGTTTGAAAAGACCGCCTGAAATTTCAGCATGTTTTGGTGGGATGCAGTTTTGGCCTGCCTGGTGACATCACCAGTTGGTAAATTAGTTACTGGACCAATAAGAAAGATAGTTCCAAACCTCCCTGCCAATAACAGCTAGCTGAAAATGTTCCCCTCCCAACTCAGACCACTCCCAGAGAGTGCTAGCAAAATTCTTGCTTGAGAAATTGATCTTTGCTAAGAAGCAATTTTTCATGTTTAGGGTCACAGATTCAAGAATGGCTGAAAAATCACAACAATTATCTCAAATTAACCCTCCAAATAGCACTGTTGGGAGATTTGGAAAACCATTGTCAATCAATCAACAATATAATAACACTTTTAGTAAAAATATGTATCTTACAATCTGTATATACTATGCGATTAGACAGGTTCAGAATTTATGTGAAACATCACAGCACAGTTGAAAAATATATGGCACATGGAAATCATAAGAGGGCGGTTTATGGAGATAGGTGGGATGGACTGAGAGTTGCTGAGGGGTGGGTTTAAAAGCTCATGTTCTATAATAGTTATGACTGAAAACACTATGTATAATGTATAAGTACTATCTATCTAGATATCAAAATATCAAATTACTTTATTATTGCTATGTAACTACTGTAAAAATAAATAAAAAACTAAGCTTATTTTTTGTTGTTGACCATTTTAATTGAAAACAATCACAGTATGGTACTTAATTGTTACCCAGAATTGATTTTATATTGAGATAAAAAAGGCTGCATTGGACCTTTAACACACATCCTTCCTTCCTCTCTCCCTTGAAGTAACCACTGAAGTAATGTCAGTTCAGTGAGGGGGCATTTAAAAATGATTCAAACAGCCATAGAAAGGGATAGAGAGACTGACCTCATCCTCTTCCTCTTCACTGACCCCATGGCCAAATAGCATTGACAGCGTAAACCTTCTCATCTAACAGCCCGGACCGCTGGAAGCAAAGGCAGCGTTAGCATACCGGTAAACCCTGAGTAAACAAGCTGCTTCTGAAAATATGAATGTCCTTACTATGGTACAGACTACAGTAGAATAGCTATTATGACACCTACAAGTAGATAAACTGTGCATTTTTTCCAGTGCTATGGTCAAAGATCTACTTAAATGCCATATGAAAAGATTAACCAGGGACTAATACAGTATTTCTTTTCTGCACCACCAAGGATGGTCAAACTATAGTCTTAACTTCACATTCATTTTAGTCATTTAGCAGACGCTCTTATCCAGAGCGACTTACAGTTGGTGAGTGCATACATTTTCATACTGGCCCCCCATGGGGTAGAGAATTGTCTGCCCAACTCACAGATTGGTACTAGATTGAGAAACACTGCTTATATATTGGGATATGGCTATGATATAACTTTTACCTTCAGTCAGTAGTCCAGAATGGGCCACAAGCCGAGAAGAGTCAACTCACCTCTCATAGCGCAGCAGAGTCCCTGAGAGGACAGAGGGACAGGAGCTGGGTGTGAGTGTCTGTCTGCCTGTGTGAATGTGACACCCTGCCCATACTATCACCCTGATGTGATGGTCATCTGATAGCCAGTCAGCACAGACATGCTCCTAGTAACCCCATGTGAAATACTGCAGACTTTTCTCAGCTCAGCAATATCCTGCTGTCTGCAACACACACACACAAATCAGACTAACACCCTCAGAGAAACTGCAAATAATATTACCTAATAATCTGCCCCTCAGCAATGGGCCAGTCTCAGTCAGTCTTAAAAAACCTCTCAAACAAACTCATGTTGCTAACATTTTTGTCAGACTCGTGGAGAGCTGGTCATTAGTCAGCCAACTAGTCACTAGTGACATAACAGCCCATAGTTTCACACAAAGACTGAGTCAGTGTCCATATAGATTAGATTTTATTTAGAAGCAAAGATGTGCTGGTGAATGCACACACAGGAAATCACACTCATCATTTACAGAACAAGGTCACGGGTCAGAGGTTGAAAGTCAGGTCGGGTCACAGCTGGGTCACTGAGCCTTGGGGGGCACCCACTCGTGGATCTTCTTGCGGGTGGTGGAGTAGGGCACGTATGCTTGGGCCGAACCACTCACGTTGAACTGGTGGACCTCCGCCAGGAACTTCTTGGGCGTAGGGGGGTGTGTGGTGGGGGGGTTGTCTGTCATACAGTGCAGCCAGCGATGCCTGAGGAGATATAAGATTGGGAGTTAGCATCAGGTACTCATTTCATCAATAGGCTAGTTCATCAATAGAAGGTTCCTAGACGGTAAAAACATCATTAAGACACCAGTACATCAACTCAATGAGTACTACCCAGATCTGTTACAATTCCATATCCATAACTTTAGGTCAGCAATTTTACTATGAAGGCCAATATCTCCAACATGGCAATGGCCCAGTCACTGAGATAGAGGCAACTCTACCTGTGTCAAACTAAGTAAGATGTATTTACCATTCAGCGGGCACCATGCTGCCATCCACCTCCCACATGGTGTTCTTTCCATTCATCTCTGTAGTGTAAATCACCCAGCGGTGACGACCTGACAAGGAGGGGAGGAGAGGTGTTACTCTGAGTACACTACAGGTCTTTAACAGCCCTCTCTACCACACCTCTATTACTTGATTTCCCCATAGTCTGACCAATCAACCCCATATGGAAAATATAAAATGTTCTACGCTAACTACATTCAGAGATAATATGATGATCCTCACTGCAATACATAGCCTACGGCCATTACTGGTAATGGGAGCAGAGGTTTCGGTCTGTTTAACCTTACCAAAAAAGTAGCGTGTGTCCTCAAAGTACTTGTTTCCATACTTGTCCACGCCAATCAGCGCTCCCGTTTTCACATCATTTGCCCTGTAACAAAATCAGTCACCACAAGTAAGATAACTAGCCAGCTAGTCCATTAGCCCATCCACTAGCACTATGTCTAATTTGTCAGACTGGATAGAGATCAGAGATCACACAATCAAGTAGCCTTGAAACAGTTCCATGTTAAAACACTGGTCTTTTTTTATTCGTTTAAATGAATATTCAACAGAGCGTGAGCTTTTAAACAGAGCAGTGAGTCCGTTTGTTTACCAATTTAGCCAGCTACAGTAGTTAGGAAAGGCAAGTTAGTTAGCAGGTTGCCTGTCGACCGGGACCACGCTTATTTCTCTCCAGTAAATGCATTGAAAGTAACGACAACCACCTCTATAGATTACAAAGCACATAATTGTTATATTGCTCTTATACTAACCTGAATAACTGAACAAATAAGCCTTTCACACCACCGTGACCTCCTAACTGTCCCAAAGCCCTTCGAACGACATGTATATACTCGGCCATTTTCAGACGGGACTGATTTGGGCATAGGACACTGTTGTACATGTAAATACATTCGTGCTGAAACGCTCCCTGGTCCACAACAATTCCGCCCATTGTTTCAAGCAGTAGTCTATGAACAGCATTTCAAGCAGTTTCAAGCACTGTTTCTCTTCTATTCTGTGATGACAGACATAGAACACCGTAGTAAGAAAATGCTACCACCTAACTGTCCATTTTGAAGTGTCTCAATATTGAGAAAACAATTTGATGACAGGCCGGGTAACCTATTGTAAATAAAATAAATAAATAAAAATAATGCAACCATGCTAACAGTCTTTTCTCAAGTGTCTCTTACTTGGGAGCTAAATGTGATGACTATTATAGAAACATTCAAGAAGCTAACTGTCCTGTTTCAAGTCTCTTTAGAAGCTAAATGTAATAACATACCAATTAGTTATAATAACATGCTACTAAAATATGGATAATAGTAATACATTTAAAAAAATACTTACATACAGTGCCTTCAGAAAGTATTCACACCCCTTGACTTTTTCCACATTTTGCTGTGTTACAGATTTTGTGTCACTGGCCTTCACACAATACACCACAATGTCAAAGTGGAATTATGTTTGTAGACATTTTTACAAATTAATTAAAAATGAAAAGCTGAAATGTCTTGAGTCAATAAGTATTCAACCCCTTTGTTATGGCAAGCCTAAGTCCAGGAGTAAAAATGTGCTTAACAAGTCACATAATAAGTTGCATGGACTCAATCTGTGTTTAATAATAGTGTTTAACTGCTCAGGGATTTCATCATGAGGCCAATGGTGACTTTAAAACAGTTACAGAGTTTAATGGCTGTGATAGGAGAAAACTAAGGATGGATCAACAACATTGTAGTTACTCCACAATACTAACCTAAATGAAAGAGTGAAAAGAAGGAAGCCTGTACAGAATAAAAATATTACAAAACATGCCTCCTGTTTGCAATAAGTCACTAAAGTAAAACTGCAAAAAATAAATTAACTTTATGTCCTGAATACAAAGCGTTATGTTTGGGGAAAATCCAACACAACACATCACTGAGTACCACCCATTTTCAAGCATGGTGGTGGCTACAGCATGTTATGGGTATGCTTGTCATCGGCAAGGACTAGGGGCGGCAAGGACTAGGGAGTTTTTTAAGATACAAATAAATAGAATAGAGTTAGGCACAGGCAAAATCCTAGAGCAAAACCTGGTTCAGTCTGTTTTCCAACAGAAACTGGGAGACAAATTCACCTTTCAGCAGGACAATAACCTAAAAGACAAATTGCTTACCAATACGACATTGAATGTTCCAGAGTGGCCTAGTTACAGCTTTGACTTAAACCAGCTTGAAAATCTATGGAAAGTCTTGAAAATGGCTGTCTAGCAATGATCAACAACCAACTTGACAGAGCTTGAAGAATTTTAAAAAGAATAATGTGCAAATATTGTACAATATAGGTGTGCAAAGCTCTTAAAGACTTACCCAGAAAGACTCACAGCTGTAATCGCTGCCAAATGTGATTCTAATATGTATTGACTCAGGGGTGTGAATACTTATGTAAATGAGATATTTCTGTATTTCATTTTCAATACATTTCCAAAAATGTCTACACACGTTTTCACTTTGTCATTATGGGGTATTGTGTGTAGATGTATGAGAGAGAAAAAATATATTTAATCAATTTTGAATTCAGGCTGTAACACAACAAAATGTGAAATAAGTTAAGGGGTATGAATACTTTCTGAAGGCACTGTACATATGCAGAATTATCTTATTCAGAGGAAGAAAAGAGCTGAGTAAACCCACAGAGAGTGGGCGTTGGAGTTGGGGGTAAATATGAGTCATATTTTCAAATACTCTTATCTCCCTCAACACAGCGCTTTGATCACTGAGCTCAAAGCAGAAATAAGACAGCAGAGGGAGACTTCTTTATCAGTGTCAAACTTAAACACACACTTACACCTCAAACACACACACACATGCACACACATGCAAAGATCCACACCCACAAAGACATGCCTGCACCCACACATCAATCAGTACTATGCAATAAAATTACTCAGTGACAGTAATCTGAGGCTGAAAGATTTATTAACTCCCTCATCCCTTGATGTATCAAAGCATGAAATTAAGTCAAGATGCAAAGTCACTTTCAGAGGTTTTATTAAAAAGTGGTGCCTGAGTTCTGCAGATATATTGTTTACAGACGAGAGACACTGTGGCTTTCTAGTGATTGTGTTTTAGAATGGAGGGACATTTAGTCACTATAAAATATTATCTGTTTTGAGTTATCCCTAATCCTTCTCTGTGTTATAAACTTAATTTCCCATAAGGCCACTTGTCACAATGGTGCAGTACTGCAACCTGATTAGTACATTTGAAGTACAAAATGTAAACTCTAAACAAGTTTCAATGAAAATACATAATGGATATTTACACTGTTTAATATCAGATGGCCAGCCAATGTAGTCACTGTGATAATAGAATATCCTAATTCAAAAGAATAGTGAATTAAACAATGCACCACATAATTAAATACCATTTTCTGTATCTATATTATTACAAGATAACTGAGAATATTTAAGGCACTGTCTGGATGTTACTTTATTGCTAGGGAGCATTTCCTAAGGGATACATTTCATTCTCCATTCCATGTCTAGCTCAAAAAACAAACATTATTTTGTAATCTGTCCACTTAATTTTTTTATTTTATTTTTTACAAACGAGGCCTGGATTAAAAGATTCATCCTAATGAATCCAACAAGTCTGTTGTGGCAGTTTAAAACAAACTACAACATGTGCTTTTACAACCATCATGGCATACAATAAAAAAGGTAGCTACTTCTCATGTTTTTTACAAAAGTGACAAAGATACTATCTGTTATCAAATAAATCATATTTCTAAAATCACATAATTATGGACAGTGAGAAATGTACAGTTCTATATAAATATTAGCTCTCGACTTTTACAAAAAAAAAGGGTCATTTTATTCTCCCAATTCTACATATTACCCAAGCACCACTTCTGTTGTGGTTGGAGTCTAACAAATACTCTTTAAAAATGCATTTGTTCTATAGGTTGTGTGTAAAATATTTGTCATTTCCAGTTTTATCCAGTATACTGCATTATACATGTGGTAGATGTACTGAGTTAAGCCTAACAGAGAACAACAATATAAACCGACCCCTGTAATTTTGCTATATTTCTAAGGAGCAAAATGCTCATCTCCTGTGTCACTCTGTGGCACCCTGTTTTTTCACAGTTGAATCCAACCCCCTGCAGTGCACCAGAGAAGCTTCCCTATTCAGAGAGAATACACTGCTTTCTCACCCTTCTTTGTAACTGGTATCCCATCATGCAAGGTTCCCACTCTAATCACCATTCCATTTTCCATAATTCATCAATATTACAGTTTAAACTTTTCTTACAATATGTTACATTTCCCAAAGAAAATCACAAAATCCTTTAACTTTTCAAGGATAATGTAAATCAATAGCAATTTACATCAAATAATTTTTAATGACTTTCAAGGCTTTTCGTGGACCGTGGGAACCCCTGTATAAAGTAGCAGGCTGTCCACAGACATTAATTCTGTTAACACTTCCACACCCACACACACGCTTCAGGACATGACCTTTGACCGACAGCTGTGACACATAACTGTTCCATCTAAGATCCAGAGCAGATAGATCTGCAGCCTGTGAGGCTCAATGCGCCCATAAACTCAGAACTCCACTGACAGCAGGGTGGTTTGAAAGGCTAGACCAAGGGCACATTTTCAACGGATCCCAACATTTAGAATGAATGTAATGTAGAGCTGACACAAAGTCCATATTTCCATCAGAAAGACAATGATGTCTGCTCTTCACATCACTGACAATGAGGTCTGCTCTTCACACCACTGGGACTCTGGGGTCTCCTGCTGGGCAGCCAGACCGGTTCATCAGGGCTCGGGTGTGGGGAGTAATTCCTGAGCTGGTGACCCCTGACATGTGTCTAGAGGTCAAGGATCAAAAGGTGTCCTTCAACTGGCTCCAGGGGTAGGACATGAGCTAACTGGTTAAGGTGTTAAAGAATCATGGCCTCCTGGAAAGCCTCTATCCATCTGAGAGAAAATTGAGAAACACAACATTATTGAACTTTACTGAAAGGGCACCTGGGAAACAAACAAACTCATCAATAAACGTTATATTCATAAAATAACTATATGAATGCTTTCCCCCTCCCACGCTCCAGAGTTATCTGTTATAGCATGGTCCCCTCCTGACTGGTTAATACTTTATTGATCCCTAAACCAAAGGGAACTTCCATTACCTCTGTGCAGTGGGGATGTCGTCAGCCTTGAAGATATAAAACAGGGTGTTTTTGTGGTACAGTTTAAACTGCAGCTTCTGGAAAGGGCCACACTTCTCCTCCCGCAGGAAGAAGCCTAGCAGAGGCTGGCTCTCTAGAGCGGCTACGTCCTGGAGAGAGAGAGAGAGAGAGACACATGTCACACACACACACACACACACACACACACACATACATACACACACAAATGTGACTAGAGTGGCGTAAGTGTGTTACCTCGCTGGCGGCGTAGGTGTACAGGACTTTGTTCTTGATGACGAACCATAGCCTCTTCCATTGCTTCTTGTTGCCCTTTGACCTCTGTAGGTAGCCACTCATGGAGGAGTTCTCTGTGTTTGCAGACACCTCTTTGAGAGCAGCTGGGATCTTCTTCTGTTTCCTGGAGAAAGAGAATCCCCCGGATCTGCCAGTAGGAGACAGCGCCCCAGAAGCAACACGGTCACCTAGGAAACACACAAACACACAGCACTTACAAACTCTGACATACATAGTGAACTTACAATAACAAACAACATAGGGTTTAAATCATTACTTACCTTCTTTAATATTTTAAATAGCTAAAATACTTTAATATTTAATATGTATTCATGTAAAAGACGCATACTGTTCTCCTGCAGCTTGACGAAGCAGTGGTCACACACACGAGCCGGCTGGTTCTTCAAGTACTCCAGATAGAACTTATTGGACGAGCACGTCTGACACACCACCTGCAATACACACACAGTGAGTGAGAAAACCCCTACACACACACACACACAAACACATGCACACACACGTACATACACACACTATGGAGTACAGTGGTGAGCCATTGTAAATTAGGGCCCATGTCCTTTCCTTACCTTCCCGCAGGCTCGGCAGTGGTGGCGTCTCCAGGTGAGGGTGAACTCACAGGTACAGACCATACACATGGTGGCCCTCAGGTCTGGGATCCAGATAGGGGCCTTAGAACCCAGCGGGGCCCCACTGTCACATACACCATCAGCCTACACAGAGAGAGACCATTACAGCCATTACAAATGGACTGTAGCAAAACTATACTGACTATGGTAAAGAGTGGGAGTGTAACCATATTCAGTCAGTCTAATGAGCTACTTTGGAACAACACATGCTACAAGCACGGTACATGCTCACTCACACAAACACGCACACTGCCTCACCTCCTCTTGACTCCGGCTGGAGATGAAGGTGATCTTCTTCCTGGTGTGGTCGTCTATCGCCGTGGCGATGGCCGCCAGCCACTCATCTCTCTCTGTGGCCGAGCTTCCAGGCAGAAACAATAACAGAAACTTCCATAACATTCCCCAGGTTAACTCATCAGAATGTCCGTAATGTTAGGTAGCACCTTCAGGTGTTCAGGTGTATCAGTGAGCAGGTACTCACCTGGCAGACAGGATGAAGGAACGCTCCACACTCTCAATATTCAGTTCATTCTGATACGCCTCCTGACTGGGCTTACTCACCTGAACACAATAGACAAATGTTTTAGATGTGACTTTAGAAGAGTATTGTCCAGGGTCAATGTGTGTGTTCAACCCTGTCTGTACTCACCTTCATGCCTGCCAGAGAGAGCATGCTGTTGAGTTTATACTGACCAGATTGAACTGGAGTGGTGTACAGAAGAGTGTCATTGAACTAGGGAGAGAGAGACAGATACACACACCACATCAACATACAGATACTTAGGGGGCAATGTTCTAGTCTACAGACTATGTTCGAAGTGAACTATTACAGACTTGACTCTAAATCAACTACAGAGCTGTAACAGTAATGGGTCAGGTATCACACTGAGACCTCCACTACCCCAGGGGCCTCAGTCAGTACTCACCAGGAAGAACATCCGTGGCTGCATGACCTTCCTGGACAGCTTCATCAGAGTACCCTCCTTAAGGAACACCTGGAGACAAGAAGTGATCACAACAGATGAGATCACAGGTGTGTATGTGTGTGTGTGTGTGTGTGTGCCATAGTGCTGGACACTCACCCTGCCCGGCTGAACAATCTCATGCTGTCCGTTCAGACTGTACTGAATGTGCATCAGCTTTTGAAAGTTATCCTGAAAGATAGCGATAGATAGACCAAGGTCAGAGATCATTTCATGGGATGCCTTTGGCCAAATTCTCATGTGGATGGACATGGTGTGATGTCTCACCCCTTGTTTCATGATGTCGTTGGCATGGTTGGCCACCTCCTTCACTATGCCCAGAGCAGCTGTAAGGTCAAAAGAGCCAACATTATGATTAACATGCTGTGAGAGTGTCTGTGAGAGAGAATGGCATCACACCAGACATTGTCACACACAGCCTAATCAACATTGTTCCACTCACCCTGTGTGTCTTTGTAGTCAGACGAGTCCTCAGGAAGGTTCTTCAGATAATCTGTAGAAGAGCAGGAAGTTACATCAGTCCCAGATCACACTAAATCATGCTATATACAGTATGTTTTACATAAGCAGTATATATATAAAAATAAATAAAAAATACATGTAGAGAACTGTGTCTGCTGTTACACTATGTGTCCACTAGGTGGCAGAGTGCTGCCGGTGCACTGAATAGTGGGGTCCATGGGATGCCACAGCACCATACCAGTCGGAAGTAGGGGTGCTGAGGGTGCTGCAGCACCCCCTGAAAAATCATAATAATACAATTAAAAAAAATATATATATATAAATACAAATTTAAAAAACTATTTTTTCACAAAAGTAGTGCACTGGGCCTTTGTTAGTATTAGCGGACCGATATTGACCTCTGCAGCACAGGCAAAAACATTTTTTAAGCATCTCTGCTTTGGCAGAAAAAGGTAGTTGTAAAATTAAGAACAGTATCTTGTAGTATTCAATCGTTGGAATTGTAAGAGTTGGTGCCCCGTCCCTTTCTCTGCGATTGTCATTCTAATGGAATCCAGAAATAACAAAACCCTCTTCAAACATTTACATCAAAAGGTGCAAAGTTATGGGCAAAACATCCACATCAAATTAAATATTTGTATTGATCAAATAACATGGAAAACAACCACTTTTAGTGTAGTATTAATTTACAATCCTTACAAACCACTTAATGTAAATGTACATTACTGTATTTTACATAGGCTGTTCATCTAGGTTTGTACCTGTAGACTTTCCATCTCATGAAGAAAAACAATGCACAATACAGGAATTGAGTACATTGAAACATCAAGTGGTTTGTGAAGATGTGATGTGATAATGTGACTCAGTTGGTCGAGCATGGCGCTTGCAATGCCAGGATTGTGGGTTCAATTTAAAATATATGCACTCACTACCGTAAGTTGCTCTGGATAAGAGCGTCTACTAAAATGTAAAAGGAATGAATAGACCATTTAGGTTCACATAGAAATAAGTTGCATTTGCAAAGTATTTCAAGAAACTGGAAAACATACAGTACCAGTCATAAGTTAGGACACACCTACTCATTCAAGGGTTTTTCATAATTTTTACTATTTACATTGTAGAATAATAATAAAGACATCAAAACTATGAAATAACACATATGAAATCATGTAGTAACCAAAAAAGTGTTAAACAAATCAAAATATATTTTATATTTGAGATTCTTCAAATAGCCACCCTTTGCCTTGATGACAGCTTTGCACACTCTTGGCATTCTCTCAACCAGTTTCATGAGGTATTCACCTGGAATGAATTTCAATTAACAGGTGTGCCTTGTTAAAAGTTAATTTGTGGAATTTCTTTCCTTCTTAATGCGTTTGAGCCAATCAGTTGTGTTGTGACAAGGTAGGGTTGGTATGCAGAAGATAGCCCTATTTGGTAAAAGACCAAGTCCATATTATGGCAAGAACAACTCAAATAAGCAAAGAGAAACGACAGTCCATTATTAGTTTAAGACATGAAGGTCAGTCAATCCGATAAATTTCAAGAACTTCGAAAGTTTCTTCAAGTGCAGTTGCAAAAACCATCAAGAGCTATGATGAAACTGTCTCTCATGAGGACCGCCACAGGAAAGGAAGACCCAGAGTTACCTCTGCTGCAGAGGATAAGTTCATTCGAATAACTGCACCTCAGATTGCAGCCCAAATAAATGCTTCACAGAGTTCAAGTATGGGGGTGCCACAGGATTCAATTCTCGGGCCGACTCTATTCTCTGTGTATATCAATGATGTCACTCTTGATGCTGGTGACTCTCAGATCCACCTCTACGCAGACGACACCATTTTGTATACATCTGGCCCTTCATTGGACACTGTGTTAACAAACCTCCAAACGAGCTTCAATGCCATACAACACTCCTTCCGTGGCCTCCAACTGCTCTTAAACGCTAGTAAAACTAAATGCATGCTCTTCAATCGAACGCTGCTTGCACCCGCCTGCCCGACTCGAATCGACACGACAACTACAAATATCTAGGTGTCTGGTTAGACCGTAAACTCTCCTTCCAGAATCACATTAAGCATCTCCAATCCAAAGTTAAATCTAGAATCGGCTTCCTATTTCGCAACAAAGCCTCCTTCACTCGTAAAACTGACTATCCTTCCGATCCTTGACTTCGGCGATATCATTTACAAAATAGCTTCCAACACTCTACTCAGCAAATTGGATGTAGTCTATCATAGTGCCATCCGTTTTGTCACCAAAGCCCCATATACTACACACCATTGTGACCTGTACGCTCTCGTTGGCTGGCCCTCACTACATATTCGTCGCCAAACCCACTGGCTCCAGGTCATCTATAAATCACTTCTAGGCAAATCCCTGCCTTATCTTAGCTCATTGGTCACCATAGCAACACCCACCCGTAGTATGCGCTCCAGCAGGTATATCTCACTGGTCATCCCCAAAGCCAACACCTCCTTTGGCCGCCATTCCTTCCAGTTCTCTGCTGCAAATGACTGGAATGAACTGCAAAAATCTCTGAAGCTGGAGACACTTATCTCCCTCACTAACATTAAGCATCAGTTGTCAGAGCAGCTTACCGATCACTGCACCTGTACACAGCCCATCTGTAATTAGCCCACCCAACTACCTCACCCCCATATTGTTATTTACATTGTTATTTATTTTACTCATTTGCACCCCAGTATCTCTATTTGCACATAATCTTCTGCACATCTATCATTCCAGTGTTAATACTAAATTGTAATTATTTTGCACTATGGCCTATTTATTGCCTTACCTCCATAACTTACTACATTTGCACACACTGTATATAGATTTTCTATTGTGTTATTGACTGTACGTTTTGTTTATTCCATATGTAACTCTGTGTTGTTGTTGTTTTTATCGCACTGCTTTGCTTTATCTTGGCCAGGTCACAGTTGTAAATGAGAACTTGTTCTCAACTGGCTTACCTGGTTAAATAAAGGTGGAACAAAATAAAAATAGTAACAGACAAATTTCAACATCAACTGTTCAGAGGAGACTGTGTGAATCAGGCCTTCATGGTCGAATTCCTGCAAATAAACCACTACTAAAGGACACCAATAATAAGAAGAGACTTGCTTGGGCCAAGAAACACGAGCAATGGACATTAGACCGTTGGAAATATGTCCTTTGGTCTGATGAGTCCAAATTTGAGATTTGTGGTTCCAACCGCAATATCTTTGTGAGACACAGAGTAGGTGAACGGATGATCTCCGCATGTGTGGTTCCCACCATGAAGCATGGAGGAGGAGGTGTGATGGTGTGGGGATGCTTTGCTGTTGACACTGTCTGTGATTTATTAAAAATTCAAGGCACACTTAACCAGCATGGCTACCACAGCATTCTGCAGCGATACGCCATCCCATTTGGTTTGGGCTTAGTGGGCCTATCATTTGTTTTTCAACAGGACAATGACCCAACACACCTCCAGGCTGTGTAAGGGCAATTTGACCAAGAAGGAGTGATGGAGTGCTGCATCAGATGACCTGGCCTCCACAATCACCGACCTCAATCCAATTGAGATGGTTTGGGATAAGTTGGACCGCAGAGTGAAGGAAAAGCAGCCAACAAGTGCTCAGCATATGTGGGAGTGGGTTCCATTATGAAAAAAATTAATGTATGCACTCACTAACTGTAAGTCGCTCTGGATAAGAGCATCTACTAAATGACTAAAGCAGGTGAAGCTGGTTGAGAGAATGCCAAGAGTGTGCAAAGCTGTCATCAAGGCAAAGGGTGGCTACTTTGAAGAATCTCAAATATAAAATATATTTTGATTTGTTAAACACTTTTTTGGTTAGTACATGATTCCGTATGTGTTATTTCATAGTTTTGATGTCTTCACTATTATTCTACAATGTAGAAAATAGTAAAAATAAAGAACAACCCTTGAATGAGTAGGTGTGTCCAAACTTTTGACTGGTACTGTTTATCAAGCAAGTATTTATATATTCCACAAGTATTATCATATTAACTGTTTTGTACAGATAATTATCAGACTCAAGTTACAAATGCTGGTAAACACTCAAATACTTTTAGTTTTTTTTTTATCACACAATCAGTGCATTGGGCCTTTATAGACTCTTCAGAACAGCATTTTTTTATTCATGCATTTCCAGCAATCCCCCCCTTGTGCGTGTATGTGTATGTGTGTGTACCTGTGAGCAGTAGCTGATACTGGGGGATTCTCTGTACAGGTTTCAGCAGGTAGTGCTTCAGAGCCAGGCTGGCACATCGAGGACTCATCTGGGACAGAGTACAGGAGAATTGTCAATCAAATTTGCATACAGTATACATACACAAATCTAGCTCCACGTCCTTGGCGCTAATGTAGTCTCCAGACTATGGCTTGTTACATCTAAACACTCACACACACTCTACCACTCTAACATCAACTATGCAGAGAGGAACTTCCTCTGACACACACAGCTGTTTACCTCAAACTCCCGGACCACAGCGGCGAAGCCAGGGTTTTTCCTACACTGTTCATCCAGCATAGCCACGTTGTTGTCAAACTGCCGGATGTAGGTGGAGTACATCTTCAGGTACGGCCCCTTCTGAACAAAGATGTCTGCCAGTCTCTGGTGGTCCCCCCTACACAGGAGAGAGAGCGGTGAGAGGGGCAGGGGAAAGAGAGGCAGAGGGTGGGAGATGGTCATTGTTAGACCTCATATCTGTGGTCTGGTCTGAGTTCAGGTGTCCACAGCTTGGCATGGTCAGTTGAGGTTTATATCTCTGGTGCTGGCCTGTGACTGATAATGATGACGTGCATACCAGTGGGCCACTCTCTCCTCTAGCTCCCGGAGCAGGTCTCGGTTGAGCTGGTATAGTTGGGGCAGATAGTAGAGGATCTGGGTTAGAATACGCTCTTCAACCACCGGCTTGCCATTCTGACGCGTCGCCTTGGCAACTGCGTCCCGGAAATCCTGCAGGGAGGGAGTGGGTTAATGTTGACAGACGAATGAGGGGAACTGACACAGCGACAACAGGGTGGTGGGAGACTAATTAACACACGCACAGCTGCAGGGCAGGGAGAGACGTTACACAGTACAGCACAGGAACACCTGGTTATCACCTCGTAAACATGCCTCCCACTGCATCATACACACACACACACACACACAACTGAGTCAGCACTCTCACACTGCCCAGTGAGCCAACACACACATCCAGGTGGAAGGAAGTGGTGAGACAACCAGGGCAGGGTCCCAATGTCCTGCTGAACACTCTCACACAACCACAGCCCCACACCCACAATGATACACGCACAGCTGCAGTGTGTGAAGGACCGAAACATGTATCCCTAGAAAACATGTCAAAAGTCAAGTCAAAATATAATGCATCACATTATTGTACACAATATATCAAATGAGAACCATCCTATAGGTTATAGGGGAGGACTTCAGTGTGAAACCAAAATAAACACTTTTTGCATAGCAACAGGCACACACTAACACACACACAGGATTAGCCGAAGCATTTCTAAGTCTGGGGGTCCTCTACTCTCTCACTGCAGGAAGCAGCTGTTCTGTGGTCAGGGGCAGCCATGGAGACTGGAGAATGTGATTTGACTTCTTTCTTTAAGTCTCCCTCTCCACACTCTACTGTGTCTCTCACCCAATCTCTCATCTCTCTCCCTCTCTCTCATGCCCAGCCCCATATTCAAAATGAATCCCATAGAGGGTCCTACTTAAGGCAGACAGGCAGGGGGACACTTGACCCTGAGTATGTGTGTGTGTGTGTGTACCTGGGATTCCCCTTTCTGACAGTCTGATGTCGACCCTGCAGCCATCTCAGACAAATTTCAAGTGAGTTTAGAGAGATTTTAGAGGCTGTGCGAGACAAATAAAGGCTGGATTAAATCATTTTTCCTTTAAAACAAACACACAGAAAACAAACACACAGTCTACCTTCCGCTGCAAAATCAAGCCCAGGACAGCTTGGCCTGGCTGGCACAGTTGACCTCCTCAGCCTGGCACAGCCCAGTATACCAGACCAGCACAGTAATCACCACAACACCACCACTGTGAGTTAACAAGCCTAGACTCATCAGAGCTCCCACACACACCTGTCACCTCCCCCTGAGACCAACATCAAAGCACCCAGCTCTGTCGTCACGGTTACCTGCTTCACTTTTCACCCCAACAGGCAGAGAGCAGGGACGGTATTCCTCCCACCAAGCAGGAGTAGCGAGCTAGCACAGCCGGTAGTTAAATATAATGAAACAACTCTAGCCTATGTTTCCACTCCATAAAAATCCATCACTTGAAAGTTGAAACTAGCAATACATGCTTGACTCCTTAGCTTCCTTTATGATTTAGAAAATTAGAGTCTCAAATTAGAGTCTCAGTGTTTGCCACTGACCCTGCTAAGTGTAATACCTAACAGGAACAACAACAACAACAACAACAACAACAACAGTGCTATCAGAGACAACTCCACTGCTGAACACTGCTGCCTCAGGGACTGGGGAGAAAGGCAACACAGCTCAGCTAGTCGAAGGCTTGCTGAGTAACACCATAGAACACACAGATAACACACAGATATGGTCCTCATCAAAAGCTCAGAGGCTTAACTGATACTTACTATGTGAAGAAGCTTCAGGACGTCCACAAACCTGGAGGGAGAGGAGACGGGTGGAAAACATCGTTATATAACAAAACAAGACACCCACCGCTAAGCAAAAGAACGACTCTGTGGAATATTCTCATGATAAAGTCATTGATTGGGTGTGTGTGTGTGTGTCTCGGGTACTCACACTTTCTCGGAGCTCATGATCTCCTGGGCGATGTGCACCACCTTTTTCCTCTTCACCTCATCCTCCTGCTGGAACGACAGACAGACAGACAGTCAGTCAGATAGAGAAAAACAGAGCATTCAGTCAATGTCATGAAAAAAGCTAGCTAGCCATATTCTAAACTGTGCAGACATACTTCCACGTACCAGGTCACTGCAGCCCACCATCTCAACTGTTCTGCTATAGTATGCATAGGCACAATCATCTGGCCATTTGCTGTTTCTAAACAGACACTCAACAGAGATGATGTCCGAAAGCAGAGCTGCCGTTTCACACGTCTCTTTCCCTCTCTACTCTCTATCCACTTCAGCTATCTTCTCTGCTAGTGAGAGGTCTGGGATGGAAATGAGGCGGTCTCATTTCGGTGTCTTAATTTGGACAGTGGCCTTGCCCTTGCGTGACTGAAGGGGCCTCCTGCTCCTAATTGTGTGTGTGTGTGTGTGTGTGTGTGTGTGTGCTCGTGCGTTTGTTTGTTAGAGACACAGGCTTTTAGAGTATCATGCACAGGGTCAGACAGGACAAAGCCATCAGCCATTTTCAGAGTTATTTCTGCCCCCTAAACCCTCTATGTCTGACACCCTAACCCCCCTCACACAGAATGACAGCTCCATCATCACAAGCAGGCACAGTGTGATATCCCCCGCCTGCCCTTCTTTCCTCCATAGAGCCCTGTGCCAGACCTGTTTTACACACAGGGCCCAGAACCCATGACGCCAGTCCAATAGTGTCGTTATCACTCGTGTTACGCCTGCCAATTTCCTTCCTGTTATACCACCTATCATCACTGTCGTTACTCTGGCTCAGTAACATCACCTCTGTTATCACTCACGCCTCACTGCATGGCTGGAGGACCTACCAGAGCAAACAGATCCAAAGAGCTCTACCATAAGCTTATTGACAAGGCCGCCACATCCACTGTGTATCGGGGTGTGCGTTTGTGTGTGTGTGTGTGCGTACGAGCGGGTCCTCCTGAGCCAGTGTTGCAGATTGTGTCACCATCACCAGTTAATAACAACCACATAAGGATGTGTGTGTGTGTGTGTATGAAAGCCAGCTACCTGTTTGTCTTCTTCTGACAGCTCCAGGTGTTCCTTGCTGGAGGTGGAGCTGTTGTCATCCTCATCAGAGCTGTGGACTTCCTCCTCAGAGTGAGCATCGTCCAATCCATGCCAGCCCCTACAGGCAAAACAGAAAGTCCCGGTCACCACATTATCCTCATGGTTATCAGCCAGAGTGTCTGTGCACTTACACATACAGTATATCCATGCAAGCATACCACATACACACACTTCTGAATGGACTTTTGAATGTTTTATGGGAACAGTAATTGGCATGATGTCTCTATAGCCATGGGACTAAGATGATCACCAGCCTGAAGCACGGATGTCAATACTCTGTCCACAGCTGTACTCAGCTAAACATAGTTGCCATGGAGACTCCACAGCCAGCCTGTCTGCTGGCAGCAGTGCACCAGTCAGCTGATACAGGTCTGTCTGCTGAGTGGCACAAGTAGCAACATGTTTGTGTCACTAATGTTTTCATCCTGGCTTCACAGCCTATCCCAGGAGATGTTATCACAGCTGGATTTTGAACCAAACAAACCCAAAGTCCTGTCTCCTTTCTAATCTGGAGGACTTATAAGATACTGTCACTCTCTATATTTTGACTACTTTGTCTGTCCCCTTCCTCTCTCTCAGCTATCCCTCTTTCCCTCTCTCTCAGCTATCCCTCTTTCCCTCTCTCTCAGCTATCCTTCTTTCCCTCTCTCTCAGCTATCCCTCTTTCCCTCTCTCTCAGCTATCCCTCTTTCCCTCTCTCTCAGCTATCCCTCTTTCTCAGCTATCCCTCTTTCCCTCTCTCTCAGCTATCCCTCTTTCCCTCTCTCTCAGCTATCCCTCTTTCCCTCTCTCTCAGCTATTCCTCTTTCCCTCTCTCTCAGCTATCCCTCTTTCCCTCTCTCTCAGCTATCCCTCTTTCCCTCTCTCTCAGCTATCCCTCTTTCCCTCTCTCTCAGCTATCCCTCTTTCCCTCTCTCTCAGCTATCCCTCTTTCCCTCTCTCTCAGCTATCCCTCTTTCTCAGCTATCCCTCTTTCCCTCTCTCTCAGCTATCCCTCTTTCCCTCTCTCTCAGCTATCCCTCTTTCCCTCTCTCTCAGCTATCCCTCTTTCCCTCTCTCTCAGCTATCCCTCTTTCCCTCTCTCCTTCTCTCCCCTTCTTCCCTCTATACCCTGTTTCTCCTCCCTACCCCCCATCTTTTCCCTTTCACTCTCTCTTTCTCTTCCTCTCTCACTCCATAGACAGGCCTTCCTGCACACTGGGTCAGGCACAGAGTACCTCTTGTTTACTGCCTGAGGCTAGTTACATAAACTAAACAGGCTCAGATGCTTGGGAAACACTACAGATTCACGACACACATACACACTCTTTCAAACAACCACAACGGCACACACATACACACATGCATGCAAGCACACACACACAAACGCAAGCATCTTTCAAACGACGAAACACACATAAACATGGGCAAAAATCACACAGTGATAGATAAACACTAATATTATCCAACTGGAGTACCAGATATATGTGTAACTGACTGTTGCATACTGCTCTTTACTGCTGAACTCTGAGTCTAATATTTCCCTTCACCTGCCCTTCCTTATACCTGTCCTGTAATCTGACTCTGACCTGCCTTTACCTCATGGCCCCAGAGTGCCTTAGCAAAATACTGGTCTGAGCATGCATGTGCACTGCACACACACAAAAGCCTTTTGATATATGATGTAAACACACACACACAAGAACACTTGAATGAGAATGTGATTACAGTGAGTTGGAAGGCCTGACTCTTGTTAGCAAGGACCGTGTCCAGTCCATTCACTCATCCACTCATTGAACGGTTTCCATACACACAAATATTTTCGTGTCCAATACAGAAACAAAATATTAAATTACGTTTAGTCATGCTAAAAGGGTTCACTGAGAATGAGAGAGAGAGAAAAACCGAAAGAGAGATGGGAGAGAGCGATGGCAGAGAGAGAACGGGAGAGAGAGGGAACGGGAGATAAAGGGAGAGATATGGGAGAGGGACAGGAAGAGATGGGAAAGCGAGAGCAAGAGAGTGGGAGGGAGAAGGAGAGAGAGAGAGAGGCTGGTGGTTGGTGGAGGTTTATTTTCCCTGTTCAGAGTGCAGTGTGGCATTTCTGTGATTTTCAGACATTTCCTGCCCTGGCCACTGAAAATAACCCACAGGAAAACAGCCGAACCTGCTGCACATCAATGCTCTATTCACAGCTTGGAGGGCCAACACTGAAGCTAACTCACACTCGTACAAGCACAGCCTGCTAATGCTAACTCTCACACTCGTACAAACACAGCATGCTAATGCTAACTCTCACACAAACACAGCGTGTTGGTCTATGTTGTAAGTACTGTGTAATAATGGATATGGTACACACACTGTAGTTACATTGTACCTGACATTGTACTTACCACCATGTAAATGCATAGTTTTAGCACTAAAGTGGGACTAAGACTGCAAAGTGAAAACTAACTCTCACACAAGCACAACCTGGGCTAAAAACACTGGCCTAAATACTAAAATACTTTCTGTCTCACTGTGACACAGTACACACACACACTCGCATGCACAAACACACACATACTGTACCTCTCATAGTCAATGGAATGGGGTCGCTTATAGTCGCAGTGGCTCTCGTAGGGATCCTGCACCTCATAGACATCTGAGTCACTGTGTCTGTGTTGGCTTGGGTCCAGACTGTGTGTGAGTGGCCAGCCCAGCCGTGCGCTGAGGAAAGGCAGGTTCATGTACTCTGGTATCTCCTCATACAGAGGAACGTTCTCATACTCCATCAACCCCTCTCCATCCCCACCAGACACCACCGCGCTGCCGTTGGACTGGTCCACCGTCCTCTCCCCCCCATCCGGCTCCACGCTGGTACAATGCAGAGACTGGCCACTTCTGGCCAGTAACCGTGGCAACATCTTGACAGACAGCCGCAGCTCCAGAAGCTTTCGGAAGGAGAGACTCCTCTTGGTGCCGTCGGCGCGGGCCAGCAGGTCAGCTGAGGAGAAGGACTGGGCCCTCTGTTTCCCCCCCAGCAGAGCTGCTTTCCCTTGGTGGGCCCCTCCGCTGTTGCCGCCGCTGCTGTGTCTGGAGGAGCTCTGCCTGCTGAAGAATGGCCTGGGGAAGCGCCAGGCTGGTTTCTCCTGTGGGGTGGCTGGCAGCTCCCTCATGGGGGTGTTGGCGTGGTGCGGAGGGGGTGGAGGGGGGGTGATGGATGGGGGGGCGCCTGCTGGCAGGCTGTGTCTCTGGGGCTTCCTGGGTGGGGCCCTGGGTGACCCGCCCTCTTCCACCGAGCTGGCCTTCATTGTCATGCCGACGGGGGGCGGGCGGCAGCTCAGCTTGATCTGTTTGGGCAGGCTCCGGGTGATGGGGTAGCGCTCAAAGTCTCCGTACCCGTCCTCAACTTCTTCCTCCCCTCCTCCTCCTCTTCTCTCTGAGGTCAGTGCGTTAAGCTCAGGCTGAGAGAGCAGGTCCAGAGAGTGGGAGGTGTTTCGGTTGAGGGAGGGGCAGGGGGGACAGTGGATGGCTCTGTGGAGGCGGGGGGAGAGGGACTTCTGCCTCGGTGGAGGCACAGGGTGAGGCTCCTCTTCAACTTCAGGGTCCTGGGAGGGTGAGGGACTGTCATACACTCCCTGGATGTGTTCTTCCTTCTCTGAGGTGAGACATCTCCCCCCACTCCCCTCAGTCTCCCCCACCTCTCCCTCCTGTGTGCGGTTCTTTGTCTCCCCCTCCTGGGTGCTGGCCTCCAGGCCGTCCTGCCTTCCCAGGGCTGGCTTACGGGGCTTGCGTGGCAGCGGCACGGGCAGGGGCTTACTGGGGGCGGCAGGGACCGAGAGGTCAGTGGGTAGCCTGGATATTCTGGAACACTGTGTACTGCTGTCTGTGTGGGAGGGGGTGCTATCAGGCTTACTGTCCACCTGGGAGGGGGTGAGGATGGGGGGTAAAATCTGTGGGGGGGTGCGGGTGGGTGGGACAGTCTGAGGGGGGGTGTGGGTGGGGGGGACTGTCTGAGGGGGGGTGCGAATGGGGGAGACTTCCAGTGGGAGGATGAGGGGAGTGGGAATTGTGTCGCTCTCATTGCTGTCTATATTACAGCTGTCAGTGTATATCTGTTCTGCATTAGGAGCTTTAGTCTCAGTCTCAGTCTGTGTAAGTGTCTCTGCCACCTCAAGAACATTACACGACTGGTCCCCTGACCCAGTCTGATACTCCTGACCACCCTGACCTTTCTGGTTCCTCTGTCTCTCCTCTTTGTTCCCCTGCAGCTTGTCCTCATCCCTGTTTCCCTCTCCATCCCTCTTCCCCTCCTGTCTCTGGGGTTTGTCCTTGAACCTGAGATGGAGGCTGTTGGTCACTCCTCCGCTCTTCTCACTGTCTCCATTCTCTGTTTTACCCGGCCGATTGGCTACCAGCGTTCCAGTGCTTTCCATGGCATTCCCGTTAGGCCAGGAGCCGAGTGTATCGCTTCCGACCTCTGTAACGTTCCCATTCACTAGTCGTTTGCATTGGGAGCAGTCCTGGAGTCCGCAGGAGCACGTAGGAATGATGTAGTCCAAGTCGCGCAGGATGGGCTGCGACAGGATCCCGTTTCTGGAGTTGAGGAAGGAGAGGCTGTCATCCCTAGCCCCCCGGCACTCCCGGGAAGGAGTTTGGGGTACTCTGGGTCTGGGTCTGGGGGGTGGGGGAGAAGCCGGGGCTGCAGGGGCGGAGGGTTTGGAGAGGCATGGTTTGGGCGCCACAGCGGGTTTGGCTCTCTTTAGCGCGGCAGGGGAGGGTTGGGTAAGGAGGGGGGAGGGTTGGGAAGGCTGGGAGAGGAGAAGATCAGGTTTGGGGGCGATGGGAGGAGGTGAGAGCTTCACCGAGAGGGAGAGTTTGGGTTTGGGAGCCACTGGCGGCTTCTTCACACCTGTAGAGAATTAGAGGAGGAGGAAGACAGGAGTAGACATTAGACAATGCTGGGGAGGGGGGCTGCTGAAAACACACATCATAGGAGGCAAAGAAAGAAGTGACCCTTTAACCTTTATGTCTGCTTAAAGGCACAAACAGGAGGCAAAAAGCAAAACAGAGCGCATTCCACTGCCCTGCTGTAATGCATGCACTACCCTGGATCTCCCTTGACCCCCCCCCACCACCTCATCGACACATACCAACCAGCCAGCAGCAGCACACAGACAGCTGGTGGGGTAAGAGAGGGCAGGGCAAGGGTCAGAGGATCAACCCCTAGAGGTCAATGGGATTTTTAGCTCACTAAGGAAGGTTGGGCGCAAGTGGTCAGAAAGTGAAGGAATGAAAGAACCAAATGATTCCTGTACTCATATATCCAATCATGAGCCTGACTAATACAGTCAACTGTAATGGTTCACTGTGTTCAGTCTGTAGAACTATAACCTTAGCGACATCACATCTCCCTCATATAAAACATTTTGATGGCAGTGTAATGCAATTACTGTATGAATGTGTCACAAAGCGGGCACCACACATGCCTGTGACAGGCTGAAGCTGCACTAAATGGATAACTGGATAATGAATACAGACCCCTGCATTGAATATGAGACACTCGGTCCTGCATTGAAGGTCCTTCAATATCAGGTGAAGAATGACAACCCTCATGATGTTATGAAACACTACACCACCACACCTCTCCTCCTAAGGTGTTAGGAATCGTCAGTGGTAGACAAATGTTACATACAGTAAATGATCATCTATGCCATTGCCAAGAGTTCTCTTAATATACAGTTAATCCACTGATTCGCTAATATATGGGTGCACAAGTAATTGAGGGCAGAAGTCTTAATGTCTTACTTTGTTTTTGTTCTAGTGGGCCTACTTAATAGATCAGATGATTAGGCTAATGCCATTGATTTCCCAGAAAGTGCACACACCTGGATTATATCCTAAATCAGTTGCTGATTAAAAGTGAGGAAAGAGCCTGGCTACTGCAAATCCTTTGAGGTTGCAGAGAAGCTTTACAGGCAGCTCTCCATAAAGGAGGATCCCTCACGAAACTAGAACAAAAGAAGACCATGATTACTTATTTCTTTTTCACAAAATGTAATTCATAGAAGGGTCCTTTGGAGGAAGTTTTATTGACATACACAACCAGTCAAAAGTTTGGACACACCTACTCATTCAAGGGTTTTTCTTTATTTGTACTATTTATTTTTTTTTACATTGTAGAATAATAGTGAAGACATCAAAACTATGAAATAACACATATGGAATCATGTAGTAACTAAAAAAGTGTTAAACAAATCAGAATATATTTTATATTTGAGATGCTTCAAATAGCCACCCTTTGCCTTGATGACAGCTTTGCACACTCTTGGCATTCTCTCAACCAGCTTCATGAGGTAGTCACCTGGAATGCATTTCAATTAACAGGTGTGCCTTCTTAAAAGTTAATTTGTGGAATTTCTTTACTTCTTAATGTGTTTGAGCCAATCAGTTGTGTTGTGACAAGGTAGGGGCGGGGGGGTATACAGAAGATAGACCTATTTGGTAAAAGACCAAGTCCATATTATGACAAGCTCAAATAAGCAAAGAGAAATGACAGTCCATGATTACTTTAAGACATGAAGGTCAGTCAATACGGAACATTTCAAGAACTTTTAAAGTTTCTTCAAATGCAGTCGCAAAAACCATCAAGAGCTATGATGAAACTGGCTCTCATGAGGACCGCCACAGGAAAGGAAGACCCAGAGTTACCTCTGCTGCAAAGGATAAGTTCATTAGAGTTACCAGCCTCAGAAATTGCAGCCCAAATAAATGCTTCACAGAGTTCAAGTCACAGACACATCTCAACATCAACTGTTAAGAGGGGACTGTGTGAATCAGGCCTTCATGGTCGAAACGCTGCAAAGAAACCACTACTAAGCAATGGAAATTAGACCGGTGGAAATGTGTCCTTTGGTCTGGAGTCCAAATTGGAGATTTTTGGTTCCAACCGCTGTGTCTTTGTGAGACGCGGTGTGGGTGAACGGATGATCTCTGCATGTGTTGTTCCCACCGTAAATCATGGAGGAGGAGGTGTTATGGTGTGGGGGTGCTTTGCTGGTGACACTGTCTGTGATTTATTTAGAATTGTAGGCACACTTAACCAGCATGGCTACCACAGCATTCTGCAGCAATACGCCATCCCATCTGGTTTGGCCTTAGCAGGACTATCATTTGTTTTTCAACAGGACAATGACCCAACACACCTCCAGGCTGTGTAAGGGCAATTTTACCAAGAAGGAGAGTGATGGAGTGCTGCATCAGATGACCTGGCCTCCACAATCCCCCGACTTCAACCCAATTGAGATGGTTTGGGATGAGTCGGATGGCAGAGTGAAGGAAAAGCAGCCAACAATTGCTCAGCATATGTGGGAACTCCTTCAAGACTTTTAAGAAGGCACACCTGTTAATTGAAATGCATTCCAGGTGACTACCTCATGAAGCTGGTTGAGAGAATGCCAAGAGTGTGCAAAGCTGTCATCAAGGCAAAGGGTGGCTATTTGAAGAATCTCAAATATAAAATATATTTTGATTTGTTTAACACTTTTCTGGTTACTACATGATTCCATATGTGTTATTTCATAGTTTTGATGTCTTCACTATTATTCTACAATGTAAAAAATAGTACAAATAAAGAAAAACCCTTGAATGAGTAGGTGTGTCCAAACTTTTGACTGGTACTGTATATTTGCCATTTGTATTTTAAAACATAATTGAGAAATAATTAATTGAAGTCATTTTGGCCTTACCCAGGCCACCTTTAAGACTCCATAGTGTTTCACATGTAGGCGTTACAAAGAAAAAGTTGGTGTTATATGAAGCTTCACCGCTTGCTCTGTAATATGAGTAGTATTTTGATTTCAATAATACATTTCTTACAAACATTTATGAATATTGCAAAATATAAACATGAATATTGAAAATAAAAAATGTTTGATTTGGCACATTTTTCAATATATTGTTGAACATAATATTATCTACGGGCACATCAAAGTTCCAGAGTGGGATCACTGATAGTTTTATAGTTATGGCCCATTTTATACAGAGAAATTGGCATAGTAGGCAATGTATCCAATTACAGCCCTCCCTTTACTTCTATCATTGCACATCCTGCAAATCACAGAGGGTAGCCATTTTGAGTCCATTTTCACATTCACAAATTGGATCATAACTATAAAAGTAGCAGAGGTCCAATTCTGGAACTTTTATATGAAGGTAGAGTATATTATGTTTAACAATATTTTGAAAAAATTCGCCAAATCAAAACGTTTCTATTTCAATATGAATGTTTCTATTTTTCAATATTCATAAATGTATGTAAGAAATGTTTTATCGAAATCAAAATACTACTCATATTACAGTGAATGCGGTAAAGCTTCATATGACACCAACTTTTGCTTAGTTGCACCTACAAATGAAACATTATGGAGTCCTAAAGGACAAGCAGAAAAAAAAAAATATATATTCCAACTTCAATTCATTTTTTCTCAATTATGCTTTAAGATACAAATGTCAAATATATGTCAACAATCCTTCCTCCAAAGGACCCTTCTATGGATTACATTTCGTGAAAATTCCAACAATCATGGTATTTTTTTTGTTTTGTTATAGTTTCGTGAGGAATCACCCAAAAGTATTCTACCTTGGTCCTTGCCTATTAACATTTCTGTTTTTTTCAGACCTTAGACCCTAGGTTCTGTGAATTGTGAAAGAACCATGGTGTTGACTGGAGTTTGTTGGCTTGTTTATTTTCGGTAGAGGAAATGTGTTCTCAGCTCCAATGGCACCAACCCAAGTAGAATCCCGTGTCACCTCGCTGCATGCTTCCTCCTTGCCCTAGTCTGTTGCTGAGTAATTTCATGGCACTGACTTGTTTTGAAGTTGGCTGTATGTGTGTTGTGAAAGATGTGCGTCCTATATGTTATCCATAATGAGATGCCCAAAAGGATATGGCCTCGTTTTCTGCTCGACTGGGGCTGGATCAGGGCTCCTGACTGGCCGGGAGAGTGAGACACCACGAGAAGCGGAGTCAACGAGCGGATGTGCATGAAGCCTGAATGACCCTCTAGCTACTCATGGAAAAAATCTGTAAACATCAGTGCCAAATCCCCTTTGCTTCAACGGATTGAAATTTCGTCGGTTTCGTGGTTGACAAATGCTGCTTTAGGTTATATAACCATGTTTGAAAGTTTTTAAAAATCCATTGCGCATCTGACTGCATCAAAACAGGAGGACAGATGTTACACAAAGGAGCTCCATGTATCTGCCCTCTCATACACGCTCTCTATCTCTCTTCACATTTGGCTGATGCATCAATTGTGTTGCATGTACTTTTGTTGGAGTATTCTAACCAGAATGACTGTTCTCCCTAAATCATGAGCGGGTGAAAACTGCTAATCTTTGCCACTACAACGCCTTCGGAGAGGTAACGTTATCATTATGAAAAACAGTCATTACAATGTAATAACCTGGGGAATCTAAATCATGAGCGGGTGAAAACGGCTCATCTTTTCCACTACAACGCCTTCGGAGAGGTAACATAATCATTATGAAAAACAGTAATTACAATGTAATAACCTGGAAAAAGCTGGGAATATATGTTGCTGCAAAAGTAACATAACTTTATTTTCTGGATTTGCTTGGTAACTGCAAACGCACTCAAATAAACTGCTTTGTCGACAAAATGCAACTACTTAGCCATCCAGGAAACAAACCTGTGCTCATGACTCCCGACTTGCTCCTTTCCTTACTCCATGAGTAAACTTGCTTTCAATGGGATGGCATGGAATTTCGTGAATTTTCTTTTTCAGGCGCCATTGTCAGTCAGTCTCAAAAAACACCAGGTAAACAACATAAAAAAATAAACAAAATGTCGCTTATATCACCGACTGAAACGTGAATAAACTGTTTCCTCTGGGCCCCCTTTTTCCAGTTTTCTGGAGTTTCGTGCTTCGTCCACGGTGGTGTTTCCTTCCCTTGCTCCCGGCTGAGGACGTTGCATTGCCCCGCTTGACCACTGGAGGATCCTGTCGCTACCGCTCGAACACTGCGGTTCGCGAGGAAGGGTTGGGCGATTTGGATTGTGGGAAGTGTCGTTTTGCCGAGGAGTTTGTTTTGCGCAGCTAACAGGCGCTAGCAACTGCTTTAATTTTTCACTTCTTGTCGTTTACAAACGACTACAATCCCAGAATGCGTAACGGTTGGATATCGATGGCGGAGAGCAATGACTGAGGAGTTTGATGAAGATGTGGTATTTGAGGTTTGTTTTTATTCAGGCACATATGTTCCATTAACGCGTAGTGCAGTGTATCAAGCCCGAGTTTGTATAGGTTTTCTGATTCATTCTGCGTGCTGAAATTGGCGTGGTCGACCAGACTGTCATAGTAGCTGACTCGCTAACGTTAGCTAGCTTATTAGCATGGCCATGAGCAACGTTTGGCTACCCCTGTTGTTATGCGTAGCTGAGACATAAATCCGAGCAAAATTGGCCGTGTAGCCTAGTCAATCCTACCTGACTGTTAAGTAGCTTTTCTTATCATGGGGCAGTGTGCTGTTTCATCATCATAGCTGGCGTGGAGCGTGTGTGTCTGGTCGGTGCTTTATGCGACGTAGGAAGGGAATAGCTGTTCGAAACATCTGACAGCCTGATGTGTCAACATGTGCGCCACCGATACCGTCCGAACATGCAAGTGAGTAAGGTTAGCCCATCATGTCATGCTTGGATCGGGGGGTGTCATCATGATAACGTATTATAGGTGGCTCTATCAAGGTAGTGGTCCTCTGTAGCTCAGCTGGTAGAGCACGGCGCTTGTAACGCCAAGGTAGTGGGTTCGATCCCCGGGACCACCCATACACAAAAAAATGTATGCACGCATGACTGTAAGTCGCTTTGGATAAAAGCGTCTGCTAAATGGCATATTATATTATATTATTATAAGGTAGGCAAATGGCTTGCTATCCAGATGTAGAAGCACGGATATGTTTTGTTTTCTCTCATGCTACGGATGAGGAGTGTCGGCAGCTGGTTGGGAATTGGGTCAGGTGTCTCCTTGGTAAAATTGGAGCATAATGTTGGTTCTTTTTTCTTAATTGTGGGCAAATTGTTGTTATGCCAGTACTGTATCCTAGAGATAAAAAGTCGCACTTTGCTGCTGCACATCTCTCTATTGTAGGGAGATTGAGGTGGGAGTCTGACCTGGGATGTTGTGATGCAGGACAGTGATTTGCTCATCCCTGCTGGCGACAGACACACACACACTTCCAGTCAGTCCCACTTTAAGCTGAGCTTTAACACATGATCGTGATGAACGCTCTTTTATGCAAGGTTTTTAGATTATTGTGTTTGTGTTTAATTCCGTCGCTGGATTGGACTAATGGACTTTGGAGCAGATTAGGTGTAAGAAAGGGGATTGAAAGAGGCAAGATGCTTAGGGCCAGAGGGAGATTTAGGGACTGTAGTGCACATACAGTGGGGAAAAAAAGTATTTAGTCAGCCACCAATTGTGTAGGTTCTCCCACTTAAAAAGATGAGAGAGGCCTGTAATTTTCATCATAGGTACACGTCAACTATGACAGACATAATGAGAAAAAAAATCCAGAAAATCACATTGTAGGATTTTTAATGAATTTATTTGCATATTATGGTGGAAAATAAGTATTTGGTCAATAACAAAAGTTTCTCAATACTTTGTTATATGCCCTTTGTTGGCAATGACACAGGTCAAACGTTTTCTGTAAGTCTTCACAAGGTTTTCACACACTGTTGCTGGTATTTTGGCCCATTCCTCCATGCAGATCTCCTCTAGAGCGGTGATGTTTTGGGGCTGTCGCTGGGCAACACGGACTTTCAACTCCCTCCAAAGATTTTCTATGGGCTTGAGATCTGGAGACTGGCTAGGCCACTCCAGGACCTTGAAATGCTTCTTACGAAGCCACTCCTTCGTTGCCCGGGCGGTGTGTTTGGGATCATTGTCATGCTGAAAGACCCAGCCACGTTTCATCTTCAATGCCCTTGCTGATGGAAGGAGGTTTTCACTCAAAATATCACGATACATGGCCCCATTCATTCTTTCCTTTACACGGATCAGTCGTCCTGGTCCCTTTGCAGAAAAACAGCCCCAAAGCATGATGTTTCCACCCCCATGCTTCACAGTAGGTATGGTGTTCTTTGGATGCAACTCAGCATTCTTTGTCCTCCAAACACGACGAGTTGAGTTTTTACCAAAAAGTTATATTTTGGTTTCATCTGACCATATGACATTCTCCCAATCCACTTCTGGATCATCCAAATGCACTCTAGCAAACTTCAGATGGGCCTGGACATGTACTGGCTTAAGCAGGGGGACACGTCTGGCACTGCAGGATTTGAGTCCCTGGCGGCGTAGTGTGTTACTGATGGTAGGCTTTGTTACTTTGGTCCCAGCTCTCTGCAGGTCATTCACTAGGTCCCCCCGTGTGGTTCTGTGATATTTGCTCACCATTCTTGTGATCATTTTGACCCCACGGGGTGAGATCTTGCGTGGAGCCCCAGATCGAGGGAGATTATCAGTGGTCTTGTATGTCTTCCATTTCCTAATAATTGCTCCCACAGTTGATTTCCTCAAACCAAGCTGCTTACCTATTGCAGATGCAGTCTTCCCAGCCTGGTGCAGGTCTACAATTTTGTTTCTGGTGTCCTTTGACAGCTCTTTGGTCTTGGCCATAGTGGAGTTTGGAGTGTGACTGTTTGAGGTTGTGGACAGGTGTCTTTTATACTGATAACAAGTTCAAACAGGTGCCATTAATACAGGTAACGAGTGGAGGACAGAGGAGCCTCTTAAAGAAGAAGTTACAGGTCTGTGAGAGCCAGAAATCTTGCTTGTTTGTAGGTGACCAAATACTTATTTTCCACCATAATTTGCAAATAAATTCATTAAAAATCCTACAATGTGATTTTCTGAATTTTTTTTCTCATTTTGTCTGTCATAGTTGACGTGTACCTATGATGAAAATTACAGGCCTCTCTCATCTTTTTAAGTGGGAGAACTTGCACAATTGGTGGCTGACTAAATACTTTTTTCCCCCACTGTATATAGGGTGCTCTGTTCTCATCTAGGCTTTTAACATGAGCATATTTTTGATCAGGGGAAGTTTAGCCCTTAGCTAACTCACACATGTTTCCCAAAGCCATAGCACACAAAAAATCTAAAGAAAACAAGCAGCTGCACACAGTAAAACAATTAGTTGACCATGGCGACCAAGATTTGAGCAGAGAGAATATATTATTTCATTTTCTAGCTTGTCATCTGAGTGACTGTTGGGCAAGATGAACGGGAGAGAGGGTGGAGAATGAGCGTATGATTCCAGACAAGAATAGCTGCCTGTGTATTGGGAAATCTGTAAGAGAGAATTGGGAAGAGCGGGAACAAAAAGCTGATATTTGTCTAAATCTCTCTCCTCCCCATCCTCCTTCTGCCCTTTCACCCTATTTCTCTCTCTCTCTCTCTCTCTCTCTCTCTCTCTCTCTCTCTCTCTCTCTCTTACACACTTTCCCGTCTCTCTCTCTTCCCAGAACTCTCCGCTCTTCCACTACCTGCAGGATCTAGGACACACAGACTTTGAGGCATGTCCCACGGTGTCTCAGGAGGACGAGTGTGGAGGAGGAAAGGGGGGGGCGGCCTCCCTCCAGGACAGCCTCTCCAAACCCACAGTGAGTTACCCCCCCACCCACAAACACACCCCTCACTGCTACCATAAGGAACCCCCACTATGATCGCATAGCCTTGGGGTGTTGTGTGTGTGCTTGACCAACTCACTGTACATTCATGCAGGCAGACAGAAAGTAATTACATCTGCTATTGATTCCAAACAATGAAACATATCACACACACACTCACTCATTCACACTCATACCCGGCTGGCGGCAGACAGACAAGACAGTGATCATGGAGGAAAGAGAGCAACAGATTCAGAGCAAGGTATTTGTCTGTTCTGCATACACACACTATTGTCCCCTATTTCAGGGATATGCTCTGTCTATTTGGTCAGATTTCTCTATTAGTGCTTAGGGGAATTCCTAGTCCTGCTTAGGAAACTCTGTGAATGGAAGAAAGTCATTCTCTCCTTTCTCTCTCTCTCTCTCTCTCTCTCTCTCTCTCTCTCTCTCTCTGATTCACTGGGGCTGAATTAGATTACTGATATCTGAAGTGCATTAAACTCTTCTACTGTCATGCTGTAGGGTGTGTACATGTATTTGTCCGACCTTGTGTTTTTACTTGTGTGAACATGTGTATGCCTCTGTGGGACCTTGCTTGTGTGATATGTACTATAATATACATATGCACAATCATAACTCTTTGCTTCGCTAGTAATACTCAGCAACATTTAAATAACAATTTAGAGCCCTCAAGCAATGTTTGAAACATCTTGAACGCACCCCTGTTTCTATTTAGGGGGACAGGGTTCTGGCCAACCCATGGTCACATGACTCTGAGTGCGTTCCTTTTCCTGTTTATGTATTTCTTTCCTCGTAGGACAGGAAATTATGTCACATTAGCCTCCTCCAGGAACTTTCCGTCCGTCCGTGTCATGCTTCCTCTCCGAGAGCCTGTTATTCGGAGGAGCGTTTGGGAATTATTTTCATAGAGGACTCATCATGGATATAACCCATTTAAACATGGACATTGCCATTGCTATTGGGCATTGCCATCATCCACCATTTTAAAGTAGTCAAGTAGTCAACTGGATGGGGATTCCTTTTGGTTAATGGCAAAGATATGGTTATTCCTTGTCCAACTTCCTGTAGCCCAGATAGAGATGCAGCCAGGGCCAACACAGCCACCCACACTGTGTGTGTGTGTGCGTGTAAACATGGATGATTGCTTGGTGTATATTTGATTTCCAGACAGTCAGAGGCCAACACTGGTTATCTGCTCCTATTTAGCACACACTGGGCCTGTTTAACATACGGTTACATCATGGGCCATCTGTAGTGAAAATGTGTGTGTACATGTGCAAGTATGTGTGTGTGTGCATGTGATGGTGAATGTGTCTGCTAGCAGATGTGTATCAGCCCAAGGTGAAATTAGTATTTTCTGAACCATTGGCCTACATCCTAGAGATTTGTGGAGTGGTGGCATCAGTATCCATACAAATGCATGTTACAGTTACATAATAGTTGTTTTCAAAACGAATTACAGTGTGGAGTAGAATTTAAAGTGCTATTTTAGAATGCTTCTATTATCTGTGGAAATGTCACCCCTGTTCTTCAAAAGAGTAACGCCACCAGAGGGGTGAAAATCATCCACATTTGGGAATGAAATAGGATTTCAAAAACGTTTGATGGCAGGTGGGGCACATTGATGTTGTCATTTTACAGAAATAGATGTCACACTAGACCAGAGCATTGTATGACATCAAAGGAGGTTAGTGAGGAGAAAGGGAGAAATATGGGAATCTGTCAGTGTGCCATCTGAATACAAGGCTCTTTGTGCCACAATTGCCTGCTGACTCTACCAATGGGAATACATATTGCCTTTTTGCATGTGTCATGTCAGATAAGTCAAAAATGAGACCGCTAACTGAAGAGAGCGAGAGAGAAGGCAGGACAAGGTCAGTTGAAGTTTATTGGCAATAAAACCTTCACTGCCAGCCTGCCTAGTCTCCTCCTTCTTGTCCTGGAGTCATAAGAGAGTGAGATGGAGAGAAGATCAAGCGTTGAGGATTGCTTTATGGTAATATGGCCATAAGATTTAGAAAACATACATAATGTCACACAGTCTCGCTTCCTCTCCCTCCTCTCTCCCTCTTTCACTCCCCCTAACTCTCTCTCTCTATCTCTCTGAGTCTCTCTCACACACACACACACACGTCTTTGCAGAGTGTTTTTTCCATTCTCTGACTCTCACACGGCAGACGGGGAGCACAAAGCCTCGGGAATGTTTCCCAGGGTGACGCCAGCAGAATACTAAAAAGCAGGAGCAAGACGGGACCAGGAAATGAACTGTACTTACTAGTGATGTGTTGGTTGTTTGTGTCACTGTGTTTGCATTCCGCTGTCCGTGTGTATGTGTGTTTTTCTGTGTGGCCCGTCTCTGTCTCCTGCCTTAATGTTTGGATAGGGGATATTAGATTGAGATGAGTGAGTAGTAAAGAATGGAAGAGCCTACATGGCCCTCGCAAGAGTTTTTGAGGCCACCGCCTCCCCCTCATGACTAACACACACACACACACACACACACACACACTACCCTCTCTCTGGGGGGTGGTTTAGATGCCATGTTCCCTTCCTGCTGTTGTTGGTTGGTCGGTCAGTGTAGCGTGAACGCCCAGTCCTACAGCTCAGACCCATAATCAATAGCCCTGCAGCCTGCTGGCCAATAACACACTGTGTCCCAAACTCCCAATAACAGTCAGTCAGGGTAGAAAACACACCCAGGCCAGCCTGGATTTATAGTAAGGGTGAAATTGCCCCTAGACGCTGATCTTGGTTCAGTTTTGCATTTTCCACAATAATGGTTACGGTTAGGATTGGGAGAGGGTAAGCTGATCCTAGATCTTTACCTATTGGAAACTTCTTCATGAGCAACTGTAGGCTGGCTGGAACACTGAATCCTTACAGGCCCGGGTCAAAAATAGTTCACTATATAAAGAGAAAGGCTGCCATTTGGGACCTAACCTGAAATATGCCGCCTTAGTGGTGATGTTGCCTGATAGTACCAATGACTGTATGGGATAGTACTGCTACTTTCCCAAGTAATAGAAAATACTGGGAGGAAATTAAGGTATTCTGATCACTAGATTTTGTCACTCGCTGTAGGCATTTTAATTCACTCTGTCTTCACACTATTGTGGTTAAATTATCAGGATTTCTAATATAGACATTTTGGAGAATTGTTTGGTTAAAAGCAGCATATCAAATTGTACAATTTAGTTGGAATGCTCATAATTACTCTGTTTGCTAGTGATTAGAATATAATTCTGTTTACTTTGTTTGTTTACAGTGAATCTCCTCTTGGAGCCTGGCAGACTAGCAACTAGGGGGGAATGGAGGGTGTTTGTGTGTTGGGGGGGAAGTCGAGACACACACACACACACACAATCAGTCACTCATTGTTGGTGTCTCAAAGAGCCTGTTTCCTGGGATATGCCCTGGAATGAAGAACATGTTTCTTAGGAATGTGTGTGTGTCTGTTATGAGCATAATTTGTGGTTGATGGCCAGAGCTCATTCCCCAGTGAGTTTGCTCTCACAGATGTAGTAGTCAGTGTTGTCTGCTTCTGCTGTTCGTATGAAGGATGTGTGACTTATTCATTTGCAGAATTATGTCTGGTTGATTACTCTGTTCCCCTTATTAGCTCCAGTCTCTTCCCCGCCTGACCCATTCTCCTCTGTGTTATTGGCAGGGAGGACATCTATGGAGATTGGCTGATGCCTTGTGGAGGCGGAGCCCGTTCCACCAGGCCGCCTCGGCCCATAGGCTGGAGCAGCAGCTGGTAAGGGTCACCATGGAAACCATGGGACTAATCATAGAACCTTAAGTGACTTCATCCCAAAGACACGTTCTTATATTCTTTCTCTCTGTGTCCTCTTCCTCTCCCTCCCTCCCTCCATCCCTCTTTCTTTCTCTCTCTCCCTCCCTATAGGACTGTGTGTTTGGCCAGTATGCGGTGCGGTGTATCCTGGACCAGGATGTGTTGCTCCAGGAGGATGTGGAGCTGATCGAGCTATTAGACCCCAGCCTGCTCACCCTTGGCTCCTCGCCCTCCGGCTCACCCAGACGAGACAACTCCCTGCCCTGCCCGCGCCTCCTCGCCTCACCCTCGCAATGGTACGCCCCAAACACAGATCCTAACATAGTCTCACACACACATACATATCCACATGTACACACAGCAGACACTAACATTCCGTCTCTTTCTGTCTTGGTTTTCTCTCTCTCTCTCGCTCTTTCTCTCTCTCTCTCTTTCTCTTTCTCTCTCTCTCTCTCAGGGACGTAGCAATGCTGGTGGGCCTGGCTGCAGTGTTACTAGGCCTGTCCTCTCTCTCTGACGGGGCCTGGTCTCTGGCTGTTATCCCGTGGTGTGCTGCAGTCATGGGCTGGGTGTGGCTGCGAGGGGCGGGGCTGTGGAGACAGGGGAGGATGCAGAGGGCAGCACACGCCCAGGCCTCCGAGCTGCAGACCATGGTGCTGAACAGCAAGGCTCTGACCAGCCTGGCCCGCAAGTCCCTGAGACTACTACAGGAAACAGAGGTCATCTCTCGAGGGTTCACCCTGTAAGTGGACCATTTGATCTACTATCTATCTACTTCATCCATAGTGGTAGTGTGCATCCACACCTTCCTACTCATATTGTGTGCATGCTAATCCTGCTGTGAGTCTATACTCCTCCCCCAACGTTAGTGTCCACTTTCACCCACTAGCACTTTCATCTACCCAACTATAAGGTTAGCACTTAGGCTAGTACCTATTATTATCCTAGGTTATCTTTACCTGCAGTGCCCACTTTTTACCTGTCCCTGCCTGTTCCACAGCCCGTTCCTCCCTACCCTAACGTCTGTTTTACTGTTCAGTCTCTGTAGTATTGTCGGTAGGACAACATGGTCACTGTATTCGTCTCCATCTGTTATCGTCTTGTTTGTTTTGTGATAGTATTTTGTCATAACCGTGTCATATGTTGTTAGCCTGTCCTGTTGTGTCTCAGTTAGTCATAAACGGATTATTAGCATGTCGTTAGCATGTCGTGTTGCGAGTGCTGCCCTGCCTCTCTGGGACGTCTGCACAGTTGTATCACATTTCACTTGTCAAGTCTGCTCGACAGGGTGAGTGCATCCAGCTCCTTTAGCAGGGCAGGGCTGGGGGCGGGGCCACGGGGGCAGCAGCTGATTGGCCTGCGGAAGGCGGTGTACCGGGCGCTCCGCTCAGCCTTCAGAGCCTCCCGCCGAGCCACCTGCCACATGCTCAAAGCATATCCTTCACACACACACACACACACACAGAGATAGAGAGGATAAGGTGTTCATTTTCAAATAGAGAAGGGATATTGCCAGACTAAACGTATGCAGGAATTAAACAATACAAGCACTAAAGATTGATTTCTACCAGTAACCCTTTGGTATTACCCTTGAGTGAATGTGTGTTAGGATATATTCTGTTTGACCAATTGGCGGGTCATTTAGTATATGAGTGTCAATCTGTGAGCTGATGGGCTCCTTAACTCGTACCCACTTACCCCCTGAACTCTGAGATTGACAATGTGACCAACTACGTGTCTGCGGTGCCTCTGAAGGAGCTGGGGATGGGCCTGGGGACAGAGCACCTGACTGACGAGGAGGCACAGGAGCTCACCGATGACTACAGCCTCCCTGCCCTCAAGGTGAGTGAGTGAGTGAGTCAGTCAGTGAGAAATTCAGAAGTGTCTTGCTTTTATAAAGACAGTGGAGGAAAGAGCATGATGAAAAAGAAAGGAAGAAAGATAGATGGAAGCGATCATTTAGATGCAGGTCGATGGTGAAATGACAGACAATAGGTTCAGGGCATTGTCAGAGTGATTGTGTTAGCTACTCTGTTTGTCCCTGTGGGCTTGCTGTCCTCCAGGTGCTGTTCCAGCTGTGGGTGGGGCAGAGCTCAGAATGTTTCCGTCGATTGGCCCTGCTACTGTCGTCACGACGACTTGAGGAGCCCAGGGAAGACTGGGTCGAAGGTGAAACCCCTCCTCCGCCCATACATCGCTCTGTTGCCACGGTGACACAGCCTCTCCACGGTGCCCTGGCCAGTTGCCTAGGTGACCTGCAGCGTAGCTATGAGTTCCACCGGTACTTTGAGACGCAGCACCGGACGCAGGGCTCGGACAGGGTGGGGCGCGCTCGACAGAAATGCAGAGAGCTCAACGCACTGCACACGTCTGTACGCAGCCTGCAGCTGCATCTCAGGGCCCTGCTCAACGAGTGAGTCAAACCTAACCCCTTAGTCAACCCTCACCCTCCTAACCCTAACACCTGTTACTCCATACCCTCCTCACCCCTCAGTCTAAAGGCGTCAGTATGTTTCAGTTCGGCTGGCGCCTATCCGAGAAATGAACGAGTGTGTTCGCATACTCCCTTAAAAGACCTTCACTTGAAAAACTTGAAAAAGCGACAATAGTACTGTTTGTCCATTTTGAGACGCAGTAGCCAGTATACACTTCATCAAAATAGTCAGAAATCTGTCATTAATTTGGATGTTTTTGTCGAGGAGATCTTAGTCATGCAATTTTACATCTAACTAAGATGTTTGGTGCAGTATTTCTCAATGAAGAAATGTGCATGAAAACGAGTCTTCTCTCGTTGAATAACAACAGACTATTGAAGAATCCCTACTGTTGACCAATCACCGACGAAGGTGCGTAGACTTCGGCTATCAAGTTCGGCTTGCCTCTAAAAAAAATTGTGTGCCCGAACAGCCGGGAAAGAAAACTCTTACCAAAGTCCAAAACAAACAAAAACGTCTCAATGTTGTCATAATAAATGCACAAACTTGTCTGAACTGTTTCCGCTGGGAAGCATGCGGACGCCTTTAGCCCCTTTTCCATACCCCACTCACCCCATCCTCCTCTCCCATCCTCTCCTCACCCCTCCTCCCCTAACCCTCCCCTCATCTCATCTCCTCTTCCACTCACTAGGATGATTATCCTGGAGGATGACCTGGAGAAGCTGATGGTGACCAAGGAGGCGGTGGAGGTGACTGTGGAGGGCTACCAGGACATCCAGGAGCGTCTCAGTCACCTGCAGCCCCACATGCAGGCCAGCGCCGGATGCTGGGAGGACACCGTGGGCCAGGTGGAGCGCATGCTGAGGAGAGCTAACACCTGCCCAGGTGAAGAAAGGTTGCAGGTGTTACACACACTACCTTTATTAGGCTTAGGTAGTTAACGCAGCTGACCAGTTGAGGTGACAGAACCTGATGTTGGGTCTGAATACTGGACCCCCCCCCAGGTTTCCATGGTTACAGTGGAGGGGTTATTTTTAGTCAGGACTCCCCCCCCCGCCCAGCACAGAGACTATTCAGAGTCAGAGAGGAAGTGGCTCCTTCAAATATAGGATAAGAACTAGAGCTTGCATGGGAGGGAGGGAACAATGACCTAGTTTCACCACAGACTGTTTCAGCACATTGTAGAGGTCTACTCTTTGGGAGCAGGGAGCAGGTTGACTGACTCAACAGAGCTGAACACGGTTTAAACAAACAGATAATTGTATAAAGTGGTATGTCTGCATTTGAGTGTGTGTGTGTGTATACTTACCTGTATGTGTGTGTAATGTGTTCTATTCATCCTGTCTCTTTCAGGAACTCCTGAGGGTCCAGAGCAGTGTCTCCCTCCTGTGCCCTGCACCCCTGTCCCAACCTACACCCTCATCCTGGACAGGGACCCTGTGCCTGAGGAGCAGGTACTGAACCTCATACCTCACTGTGGATCTACACACACATACACACACACAACTAGGTGCCTGTATTGTGTGTCTATGTGTAATGGGTCTTTCCTGCCCTCTGATTGGCCAGGAGCTGGAAGCGTACGTGTCGGACTCAGAGGATGAGAACGGGTGGGCGGGGTCGGTGGTTGACATGCTGTCTCCCGAGGAACGAGAGCGCCAGCGGCGGGAGAGGGAGGAGTCTCGGCGTGTCCTATCGGAGCTCAAAGCCGTGCTGGGCCAGCGGGCGTCCGAGGGCGAGAGAAGGAAGTGGAAACAGCTGCTCTTCAACGACCAAGGTCTCTCTCCTCCTACCCACAATGCACCTCTCTGCCTCTGCCGCTCCTTTAGTTCTCTGTCTCTCTCTCTCTTTCTCTCATTTGGTGTGATCATTTAATGATGATGTTTTACTTCCTTTTGTCTCCTAGCGGCGGTGATGCCTATCGTTTCCGGGGTAACGTCAGCAGAATCTTCTACAGAATCTCAGACTCCCTCCGACCCATTGGACACTCTGACACTTGTGGGCATGGCCAAACCAGGTGTTGCCGAGGGAAACCACCTATCGGACAGGCTGAACAACGAGGAGGAAGACGAGGTCAGGGACGAGTGCCCCCTCACAGAGGCAGAGGAAAAAGCACTTACAGAGTTCTGCTGTGGTGAGGCGGAGGAAAAGGGGGAGGAGGGTGAAGGTGGGGCTTCGGTCCCAGATAGGACAGGCGGGGCGCAGCTCTACCAATACGACGGGCTGCCTGACGAGGGGGCGGGACTGAACGGGCCCGACCTTCTATTGCAGCCCCGGATTCCCGCCATCACGGTGATGGACAGGCTGACGGAACTACACGGCTCGGCGATGCTCAGCTTTAATTCCGCCCTCGCCGCCCAGGTGGCGGCACATTCGCACACCTTCGCCAACATGGAGGAGCAGACGTTTGGAGACAGCGGAGAAGAAGAAGGGGTAGAGGGAGAGAGGCGTTCGCTACCTGATGGACAGACAGCTGAGAAGGACTAGAGCCTAAACCCTCCTGCTTTACGGAGCTTTGAACAGAACAGATATGGATAGACAGCCAGGGTTCCTGTATTTATGTCTGACCCCACTCCAGGGTTATTTATTGCGGCTTTCCGTTTCCTTGGCTCCATGGGTCTCTGTCATGTCTTCATCGGTGTGTGTGCATGACTGGGTGAGTGCCTGCGTGTGAGTGAGTGAGAAAGCATTGTGTGTATACAATGTCTGAGTGTGTTTGTGAGTTTTAAGAAGAGCACTACACCACTTTCTGTTACACTCCTCCACCCATCCGTCCATACTTTACCCACAATTCCCCTGTGGCCACTCTCCTGTGCTACTCAGGTACCAGAACCACAACACAAACTCTGACCTCACCGTCACAAGGTGTTCAGTTTAATCCATCCCCTGTAGCTGTTAGAGGCAGAGAAACTTGGTTATAGCATCAAATACATTTTCTCTAACTATTGACCAGTACCTTTCCATGATATGTCAACGTTGCCTAACAGTTTAGCATATTGGTGTCTGATTCAAAAAGACTAATTAGCTAAATCATTATTATTATTTTTACCACATCACTTCCTATATGACTCCTGTATTGAAAAGTCGAGTCTGATGTGTGGTTGCTCTGTTGAACGTGTGCCCGACAGCCCAGGGTAGAATGCTCAGGTACTGAATCACTGACCGTGGGCTGAATGTAAGATGTTACTATACACACACACACACACACACACACAGATGTTACTGCACACACACACCACACTGTAAAAGGGGAAGGAGGGGTACATTTCAAAGAGAGCAGGGGGAAAGCTATTTTTATTATCACTGTTTTATTTCTGGTCTGCCTCTCTGAGTCTGCACTTATACGCACTCTTCAACTCACTAGGAATGGCCCTGTAACTGCAAAGATGTGTTGGCTAAAACACCTGTCACTCAACCAACAGCAACCAATGAGCAGACAGAGACATCAGAGAGAAGGGTGGACATAGTTGACCTTGTAAAATGGACTAGCCTACCAGATTTGGAAATATTTTGATATATTGAGTGTTGTTTTTATTTGAGAGATGAATATGGTCAGGCAGTGGATTGCTGTGAAATGAAATTCATCCCCATCCACTAATGAACCAAACACATTCACAGTGCTTATTTCCCCAATGGTCTCGTCAAGTGCTCCTCTCATGCTCATCTGATGCAGGATACAGGATCAATGATGCCCCAATGAAGAGTCTGTAGGGGATGATAACTGGGTGATTATTGAGGTAAAGTGTTGTACTACCTCATGCCACCTCTACTGCACCTACTATGAAATCTGTTCCGCTGGGGTATGTAACTCCATACCTACTACATGTATCTCAAATCTGAATGGTCTGCTGTGTCAGAACGTTTTGGTTCTGTCTTGTGTATAACTGTAAATGTTTCTATGGAGATTGTACCACTGTATCTCTCTCCCCTGTCTCGGCATCTGTGTTTCCATAACGCTCACTCACTAGAATGTGATCCAACTCTATTGATTTGGGGATTGAGTTTGGGACAGTTATTACGGAGTGTCCTGGAATGCTGCTATCGGTGATTACAATTAATTTGAGTGATGATCGATGATGATGATGATCGAAGGACAGCATGTGCTTATTGACTGCACTGATGATTCCGCTTGTGTGTGTCAGGGGGTGTCTGATCACCCTGAGGTGCCCCCCTCCCCGTCCTTCCCCCTCACCGTGTCTGCCTTGCCTTGTCTTGCCCTACAGTCCTCCACCATATGTCCCCTTCCTGAAGTGAGTTCTGTCCCTCCTACATTTAATTTGTAAAATAAAATGCTATTCTGGAGCTGACTGTCTTTTGTCTCTCTTTTCATATCGGTCTCTTTCTTTCTGTCTTTCTCAGCTGCCTGAGACTGACCCTAACCCCAGGGGGAAGGGGGAGGAGAGGAGTGGTAGGGGGTGAGGGTCAGGGTAGTGAGGGTTACCTGATATATTTTGTGGAGTCCCAAATTTGTCTGACCTAGAACAGCTGGTGATCCCTGTACCACATGTAAGACCCCAACCCAGCGCACAGACACACACACACGTACCTCTCACACATTTAAATGCATTTAGCTGTTGTGAATAGTCCCATGTTAACGTCCAATACAATTAGTGTGTGAAACTGAAACCTCAAGGGTCTGTCTGAGGTAAACCAAACAGCACCTTAGCTCTTTTGTGTGTCCCTATGGGAGTGTGTCCCCCTTTCCCCCCCCTGTGGGAGTGTGTCCCCCCTTTCCCCCCCTGTGGGAGTGTGTCCCCCTTTCCCCCCCTGTGGGAGTGTGTCCCCCTTTCCCCCCCTGTGGGAGTGTGTTCCACCATTCCCTTGGACAGCCCCTCTAGTATCAGCCACCCTGTGAAACACAAGACCAATCAGCCCATTCAGACTGCAGGAGAACAGAAAGAGAGAGGGCTGTCTGACATACTTACTGAGGATGGTTTCCCCTGGTATGGAAGTACAGAAGGAGGCATTATTAGGGGCAGAGCAAAAACGTCCATCATCACACTGTGAAAGCCACATTGGGACTGAACAGAGCAGCAGTGTGTGTCTCCAACAACCCAGCTGTCCAATCATTTTAGAATGTTGTACTTTCATTCCTCTCTCCCAAAATAACCATTGACCACGGAGCAGGCAGGCACGGCTTCATGTCTTTATTGAATTAGCCTCAGCATCCTTATACATGCAGCAGGCTGCATGTCAATACTCTGAACTGGCTTCCTCTCCTAATGTCCAGAGACTCCAGAGGAATGGTGAAACTGAATGGTGGAAAATGTATGCACTCACTAACTTTAAGTCGCTCTGGATAAGAGCGTCTGCTAAATGACTAAAATGGAAATGGAAATGGAAGCCTACTACTGGGGATTTGCTGCTTCCTCACCTGGCTTTCCCAGTTCTCCCAGATCGGGGAAGGGAAGGAGCCAAGGGCAGGGAGCATGGAGTCTGCAATTCTTGAGAGAATTTGGAAGCTGGTAGCTATAGAGTTCTTGTTGTGTGGTGACTGAAGATTATAAAATTGCTCCTGCTCCTGGAATAAATGTATGGAAATATGGGCCCTTCTCCAAATAGCTTGTTACCTAAGATTAATACAATGCTGCCATCTAGCGGCCAATATTTTTCTTAGTCGTAATAATAAAAAATCAAGGTTATTAAGATGTATAGTACAACATACATTCACATATTGTTATAACAAATAAACCAGGTTTGTTGAATCCGGGCTGTTCACTGTGTATGATATTTTGTCTCTGGAGATACATATTTTAGGAGAATTGTGATGGTGATCCATGAATTAATTCCTACATCAATTTTGCATTGAGTGAGCACAGCACGCGCTCAGCTGATTCCGCAAGTTTCCCACAAACCACCGCGCTTCCTTTTCCACTAACGCCTGCAATCATGGCGGATGTGGTGCAGGAGCAGGTACCGGAGCAGAAGCTCGAAGAGGAGACGGTCCTGAACGGAGATGCAGAAGAGAAAGAGGAGGTAGCCAAGAAGAAGAAGAAAAAGAAGAAGAAGAAGTCGGTAGCCCCCGGTAAGAGTTGCGGACAGGCCAGTTACCGCTGAGCCGTGTATGGATGATTGTGCCTTGTGAAACATGCGCCAGGCCTTATGAAACACGCCTCGCTCTCATTACACACCCGTAGCTAGATAGCTAAGCATGGGGCGAGACTTCTGTCAACCCGACCACGAGGCCGAAATGTCAGTAAACAGACGGAAGTAGTCATACAAACAAACGTAGTAGTTAGTTAGCTAGATATCTTGCTAGCTTAGTTCGTAGTCCTTTGCTGGCATGTGCCAGAAGTCGCTAGCAATTTCAAAGCCAAGTTTGCTTGTTTCATAATGTGTGGTGGAATGCTGTCATGTTAACGTTAGCTTTCTTACATAAGGTAAACGCCAGAATACAGGTTGACTTCGATCTTGAGGTTGTAACTATCACAGACTATGATCTGTTTCATAATAATGTATATATTTAACACTAACTAGTTACGCATGATTGACAACCAAGATTGGCCCGCTGTTGGCTAGCTAGCTATGAAACGTCAAGAAACTGTTTGATTCAGACAGCATGTTCACTGAACTCTGCGAACTTACTGCTGACATAACGTTATCCTCTCAGCATGTGCTATTTAGAGCAACCTGTCTTCTTGTAACAACGTCAACTAGCTACAGCTCGCATGAATTCTTCTAATGGATGTCAGATGGTTGCCCTTTAAATTGACATACACAACATTTAGCTTGTAATGTCCCCTCGTTCGTTACAGCGTGTTTACATAAGTAAATCAGGCTTAGCTGCGTGTGCTGGACCCAAGGTTATACACAGACGTTAATACTCTCCCCTCTCCTGCCAAGTCCCAGACCTAAGGGATGCACTTTGCAGGATGGGATCATTGTCCACTGTCCAAAAGCATCACTTCCCCGCTGGACAGTACCTTCCCTTGCACGCACATAACACATCTCTCATCTTCCCCTCCCCTGTGTCTCCTGGATGCTCGCTGTTGTGTGTGATGGAGCTGTAGTTGCCATGGCCGCCATGACGTGGTTAGTATGATGTATAGGATGAGCTCACCAGTGTGTATCTGTCTCTGCGTTTTATGACTGCAGCAGCCGGCACTGAGGCTGAGGGCGATGGAGTGGCTGAAGTCACACAACAGCTGGAGAAGCAGGCTCTGGAGGACAAAGAGAAAGAAGAAGACATGGAGGATGGTAAGACATCGTAACAGTACTCCACTCTAGCCTAGTACTAGGCAGCCCCTGACCTAGAACCACATGGGCCGAGCTCCAACCATGGCTCTTCACACCCTGCTGCGGAGCACCTGAGCTGGGTTCAGTCCTGTCGTTGCTCCCCGTAACCCAAATCTGTCAAATCCTAAACCTTAACCATCCCATGTCTGACCCATAAGGACGTAAGTCTATCTCCAGCACAGAGATGACCTTACACATAACTACTTACACGTCTACCAATACATGGCCTGCTGGGAGCTGATAAACTCTGGTGTTACATTACATGTGACAAATGACTTCAAATTCCTCCCTATTTCTCTCAGATGGAGACGAGGGGGAGAACTCAGCAGGCAAAAAGAAGAAGAAGAAGAAAAAGAAGAAAGGACGTGAGTTGGTCTTATTTCCTTGGACACTTGAGAGTTCTGACTTTCACTTTGTCTGGTCATGTATAGGGTGCAGTGGGAGAGTAGCCTATGATCTAGTGATGGATATGACTGGCTGGCTCTCTGCCATACTGCTGCACTCTGGAGCATTACCATAACCCTGCAGCCCCCCTCAGGTCCTCAGGCTAATGGGCACACTTTGCTTTTCCCAGAATATTGCTGTGTCACCTCAGGAATTACAACTCAAACTTTCTAGCTAGTTTATGAACTGGTAATGAACGGTTATGTGACTGATTGTTTCTTCCTGTCTTTCACAGCCAAAGTTCAGACTGACCCTCCATCTGTGCCCATCTGTGAGTTGTATCCAAGTGGAGTTTTCCCCATCGGTCAGGAATGTGAATACCCCCCATTACAGGATGGGTAAGATTCATACACGCACTCATACACAATCTCACAAACACCTACTCTTGGCTTAGTGTGTGGTTCATACCTGGTTAGTGTGGTAGCGGTGCCCAGCCTCTTATTTCCCAAGCACTATGTTATACTAGAGTGGCAGCTCCTCTGATCATCATGCTGTACCTGTCCCAGCTGCAACACAAACTGGTAGCTACCAGAGAGACCGGGGAGGGAGCTTTTCAGGTTTGAGTTTGTTCTGAAATAAACAGTGCTGCCTGGCATCAGTCAGTGTGCTTATCAAACAGAAGTGACAGGGTGATTCTTCACCTTGGATCTCTTCACTGATGTGAAACTCATTGACATAAAGGGCTCTTAAAGATGTGCTATGCAGAAATCACGCCGCCATTTCCTGGTTGCTAAAATTCTAAAAGTTCACCTAATTTCAGTTAGTGACAAAACAAGCAAGTATAGTGTAGAGAATCATTGTACCATCTAAACTGCTGTGAAATATATTTTCATAACCAAAAATATTGTATTTTCAGCTGTTTTAAGCTGGTGCACAAAACCGAAAGTAAAAGACGCAAAAACGAAACTTACCGGGAAGCATAGAAATAGCGCACATAGAACAGATTTACCGCTTCTTAGACTTGCTTTCAATGAGAATGACAGATCTATAACACACAGTTTGATTTATCATCTAGTCATGCTTGCATTGATTCCCCTGGGTGGTGGAGCAGGATTAAGATGTATGCGTATACACTAACTTCGTTGTTGATCCCCCGGGTAGTCGTGCAATGACAAAATGTTTGTGTGTGCTAACCTCATTGCTGATTCCTCCTTGTGAATCACACGCACAGTGATGGGAAGAAGTGTGTGTGTGCGCTGACCGCTAACCTTGTTGCTTATTCCCCTTGGTGCAGGCGTACCGCGGCGTGGAGGACCACCAATGAAGAGAAGCGGGTTCTGGACAAGGCCAATGAGGAGGTGTGGAGCGACTTCAGACAGGCTGCTGAGGCCCACAGACAGGTCCGCCAGCACGTCCGCAGCTTCATCAAACCTGGCATGACCATGATCGACATCTGGTGAGCCTTCATCATCATCACAGCTGAGATGTTGCTTCCTATTCTCTTTCTATTTGTCAGTCTTTTCCCCTTGCATTCCATCTCTCTTTTGCATACATCCGTTCTTGCGCTTTCATCCCATCTCTTTCTGTATAACTAATTTCTCTGTGTGTGTGTTTCAGTGAGCGGTTGGAGAACTGTTCTAGGAAGTTGATCAAGGAGAATGGTCTGAGTGCAGGCCTGGCCTTCCCTACCGGCTGCTCTCTGAACAACTGTGCAGCTCACTACACCCCTAACGCCGGAGACCCCACCGTGCTGCAGTACGACGACGTCTGCAAGATAGACTTCGGAACACACATCAACGGTACACCCATGCCACAGTACACGCATCAAAACATACTTGACACATAAACATATACAAACACATATCAACTAGCCACTCAGACCCGTAGGATGCTGTGCTCACTCCCACTGTGTTTTCAGGTCGGATCATTGACTGTGCCTTCACCGTCACCTTCAACCCAAAGTATGACAAACTGCTCGAGGCCGTGAGAGACGCCACCAATACTGGAATCAAGGTCCGACATCCATTCACACACCATCCATTTCTGAGGCCCATTGATATAATTTGACATAAGTGTAGTTCAGATGTTCAGTCTCATCTCAATCATGCTTCATCATTCTGCAGTGTGCTGGAATCGACGTGCGTCTGTGTGATGTTGGCGAGAGAATTCAGGAAGTGATGGAGTCGTACGAGGTGGAGATTGATGGCAAAACATACCAAGGTACTGACTGAGCTACTGAACACACACACACAGTGAATTTGTGGTTGTAATTTATGATCAAAGATAATCACTCACAAATGTAAATTTTGATAATTTCCAGTGAAGCCAATCCGAAACCTGAACGGCCACTCAATCGGCCAGTACAGGATACATGCCGGCAAGACTGTCCCCATCGTCAAAGGAGGAGAAGCTACCAGGATGGAGGTGTGTATCTCTTACTGATGCTACAATTGAGCGTTTGATGAGCAATGAGGGAGATGGTGAGGCTAGAAAGGGCTGCAGAGTAATGATGTGCTGTGGGAGGGTGACCGAGTAATGATGCTGAGTAATGATGTGCTGTGGGAGGGTGACCGAGTAATGATGCTGAGTAATGATGTGCTGTGGGAGGGTGACCGAGTAATGATGCTGAGTTAATGGTGTGCTTAAGGACCGTGCCAGGTCCAATTAGCCAGTAACGCAATACCTGTACACCTGAATTGGTGTCGTCGATGATCAATGAATTTCTATAACACAGGATTGCCTGCCCCTGTGTATTTGGTTGACTGCAGCAATGTCTTCCTACCCCAATAAGTGTGTCCTTTTCTGACTGATTACCTCTTTTGCACCACCAGGAGGGAGAGGTGTATGCCATCGAGACCTTTGGCAGCACAGGGAAGGGGGTGGTCCATGATGACATGGAGTGTTCTCATTACATGAAAAACTTTGATGTGGGACACGTCCCAATCAGGTAAGTTGGTTGTCTGTGTGAACACTGGACTGTGTTGGGCAGCTGTGAGACTGTTTATTCCACAGAGGTTGTACCCTCTCTCTCACTTCCTCCCCCCAGACTCCCCCGGGCGAAGCACCTGTTGAACGTGATCAACGAGAACTTTGGCACGCTGGCATTCTGCCGGCGCTGGCTGGACCGGCTGGGGGAGAGCAAGTACCTGATGGCCCTGAAGAACCTGTGCGACCTGGGCATCGTGGACCCCTACCCCCCGCTCTGCGACACCAAGGGCTCCTACACCGCCCAGTTCGAGCACACCATCCTGCTTAGGCCCACCTGCAAGGAGGTGGTGAGCCGAGGAGACGACTATTGAATACTGAACCCAACCTCATTCAAACCGCACCACAACCCCTCCCCCTTCACCCCCCCCCCCAATACAGAGAATACACACTGAACCATCTGCCTGCACTCTAACAGAAAAGCAGCATCTAAATACAGGACCTTGCTTTGGTCTCTTCTTTCTCCTGCCTTGGCAGAGCAGCCAGTAAGGGCTTTGAAAAATGCTGCTGTAAGGTACCCCACAATGCATTTCTACCGCTACTTAAGAGCGAGCATGGAGGGACTGGCTTACGTAGCAGCGGCTGAATCTTTTTTTCCTCTTTTCTTTTGGTGACATTGAACCACAAAGCTTAGTCGTAATTTTCCCCCTTGCTAGAGGGATCTGTGGACACAGTGGGGTCTCTGCAATCTTCTGAAGCCAGACCTGCCATAGAATATCAAATAAACTGTTACAGTTCAACTGCTTAGAACCCCCAGTATTTAGATCCTTACCAAAATAAGTACCCTCCTCTCCCTCTAAGTATGCCCAGGGCCTGGAGTGTTTCCTCATGTGACCTGATCAGGAAAAACTCCTGGCCCTTACGGCTATACAGTTCCTGGTTCAGACTGCGGTCTTTCAGCCTGACCCTACAGTGTTCTGGTCATTAGTAACAGTCAGGACCCAGTCACTCGGTTGGTGGTAGGCTGGATCGATTGCTCGTCAGAACCCTGAAATTGTACAATTCTTCCGCTTTTGAGTTCTGGGTGGGAACGATGACAAGAAAGCCATGCATCTATAGCTGTATGTTTGGCTTCATTATACCGCTACAGGGAGGGGACTCTGCACTCCGCTCCTCCAGTATTTATTTCTTAGATATTTGTAAAATATCTTTGAAATGGCTGCTGCCACTATGTGTACCACTTAATTTTGAATTCCCTGGAAATGTTTTTGTAAGAAGAAAATTATTGAAATAAAAAATGTTGCTCTCTGTATTCCTTCACTGAGAAGATAGTCTTAATTGGCTGATGGTGGTTGGAAGGATGAGTCCTCTGTTCCTACGCAACCTTGCAGGCATCCAGTAGATTCTAGCAGAGGAAGAAGTGAGATTTCACTCGCCAAAATCTGTCCAAAGCATTTCTATGAGCTTATCTTGGACCTAAGCTTGTCGCCTGCCTTCCCGCCTTTTGGGACAACAACTCCCATTGTTAGGGCGGAGACATGAGTATCTCGTCATTATATACAAATCTCTGATTCTAGTTGAACACTCAGCTGAGGCAGCCATCCCGTATACCCTATTTAGAGGAAGCAGTGCGTAAGGCTGTCTGAACTAGTCATGTGAAGGGGATTAAGGTGTGAGGGCTATAGCACTATACAGCATGGTATGAACCTTACCTGAATTAATACACACTGTGGTGCGGATAAAAAAATTAGACAAACTAGTGTTTTTTTAGAAAAATGAAAATATATTCTCATGAGGTAAATTTCTCTAGAAATTGAGGTAAGAATTTGCATAGTATCACTTCCATAAATGTACACACACCTGAGGCAGTATGAGCACAATGCCAACAAACATCGGACAGAAAAAAGGATGAAGTGGAAATGTGCTTTGAATTCTCCCCAAAAGGTGAATCTAGAGAGATTAACAGCATTTAGGTTGAGAGCAGTTTAGCTAGTACCAGCATGGAGATATCTTTCTTTCGCACTCAGTTTCGCCGAACACACAGCAAGGATCTACTTGCATCAGTCTGGCTATTTTACACAAGAATACAGAGCCAACTATATTGTGTGAACAAGTGCTGGTATACAAACACACAGGAGACGGGTCAGATATCTTTAAAGACAACACTGTCTAACCTGCTGGTGATTCCAAACAACTAGAGGGGGAAGGGATCAATTACAAAACTATAAAAAAAATCTTAAGTCAGTGGCCGTGTTTATAAAAATAAAAAAACGTGAAAAACCCTCCATGTCCGAGTATACAAAAATACATTCAATATTCTAAATGCTGGCCTGCGTGGGACTGCATTTTACAGTGCTACAAAGAACTGATACCAAATTCACTTCTGGCAAAGGAAATACAAAAATAGATATGTTCTGATATGAAGGGCACTTTTCTATGACACTTGTGACTGTAGAGATACCAATCAAAAGTTAGGAGGCAAAAGGCCTAAAAACACCAGCACCAGGAAAGACATTTACATTATGAAGACAGAGGGCAGCATTTAGATAAAAACAAACATCCCTTTGGAAACTGGTTACAAAATAGATTATCCAAAACCAGTCAAAGAATATATCCTGCAAATGTTGTGTAATTGTTTTTGGAGAAGCTGAGATACTTTTTAAACATTTCCCCTCGTGCTTTGGCTTGAGTTCAGTAGTCAATCATGAACCATTTCCTGACCGACCGGACTTACTACAGAGAGCGATACCAAAGACGGTGGATAAATGAAGATGTCCCACTCAGGCTGTTTACCATTTTAAAAAATTGTCACAGTCCACATAAGTGGTGGCTCTCCCATAGGCACCAATGTAATAGCAGCTAGGTCTGGTCTGCTTAGTTCATTGACTGTATATGAACCAGAAAATAGGAGCGAGTGAGGTGTCTCGCTTCCTCTTCAGTCTCTGGCGAAACTAAAGGGGTTAAACTCTAAAGACTATTTATGGAGGGAATTACCGGTTTCAGTCTACATTCCAGTTGAGAATTTGACTGACTGTGACATCCCTTAGTCAACTGTCTAAAGTGGCTGTGAGAAACATTTTAGTTGATTCAAATCGATTGAGAAAAATAAAATCACAGAGCACAGACAAGCAGAAAGATTGACACCTGAATAAATCTGAACTACTGACAGAGGAAACTTCCACAGTCACACCTGGCCAAAGTCTGTGTCTGTCTTCTCCTGTAAAGGCGTGTCTATAATACAACGCACACCTTGGCTGATACTCTTGATAAAATAAACCTGTACACTATCAAACACATTTTCCTTTTCTTTTAAAACCCATATAAACACCATGTACAAGAAATTCACAAAGCAAAAAAAATAAAGAGTGTGTCCTTTGTCTGTTCTTTTAGAAAAATAATGATCAAATGATAACTTCTCCCCCCAGAGGGGATAAAATGCCCACAAATAAAGAGCGAGATAAAAGAGGGCAGGGTTGAGATGTTTTGGTGGTGATGCTGATGATGTCATGTCACTGGGCTGCTGAGGTACAGAGGAGGGTTCGGGACGGGGCTCAGTGGGTCCTGGTCCTATAGCGGCCTGTCTTTGTCCTGAGTGAAGCGCTGCGTGTAGAAGAGTATATAGGCCTGGGCGCGACACACCTCCTCCACAGAACACACGTTCAGCTTAGAGTCATTACAGTGGACCCAGAACCCTGAGAGGGAGGAAGGAGAAGAGAGAAAGGGTATTAGATATAGGTAAATTCCATGAAAATGTATCAAGGTTGTGTGTGTCATTTTACATTTACATTTTAGTCATTTAGCAGACGCTCTTATCCAGAGCGACTTACAGTTAGTGAGTGCATACATTTTTCATACTGAACCCCAGTGGGAATCGAACCCACAACCCTGGCGTTGCAAGCGCCATGCTCTACCAACTGAGCTACAGGAGGCGTGTCATCTTATTTTATTTTATTTTATTTTTTTTACAGAAAAATGTATTTTGCGTGTGAGTGAGAGATGTTCTTACTTCCTTCTTTGTTGTAGCAGTAGGCAGTGTAGTGGCCGGAGCCGAAGCCCTTCCCATGATGCATCACCACAGCGGACAGCTCGTACAGGAAGTGTTTTGGGCGCGGGGAGCCGGCGGAGGCGGGACTGGAGCATGGCGAGCTCTTGGGGGAGGGGTCTCTGCAGCAGTATGGCTCCATGTTGAGGAGCTGGTCAAAGCTGACGTGGACCCCGATCTTCTCCCTGTGGTTCCTACCAGACCACCTGACGACCAATCACAACCACAGAACACTCAAAGGACACATCAACAGACCAATCACCAAATAAGACAGCTAGAGTGTTTCAAATGCATGGTTGTGTTATGGTTCTTGAGCAATTGCTATGTGCTCAGTGGTTACCTGCAGTGTTTGAGGTGCTTGGGTGTGTTATGGTCATTGTGTGGTTGTTATGTGGTCATAATGCGGTCAGTACCTGAAGCGTTTGAGGTGCAGGCGCAGGACCTGAGGCAGTTTGTGAACCATCAGCTGTTTCTGAGCTTCAGTCAAGATGACGGGTTTGGAGGAGAACCTCCGCCGCTTACCTAGAGACAAGAGTGAGCGTTAACCCACACTGTAAAACTCAACTTGCACAGTAGAGGGACCCCTCAGACAGGGCCAGAGTACGTGAGCGGAGTTGAGCGTGTGGAAATCACGCGCCGTGCTCTACCAAAAAAAAAAAAAAAGATCAAATGATAACTTCTCCCCCCAGAGGGGATAAAATGCCCACAAATAAAGAGCGAGATAAAAGAGGGCAGGGTTGAGATGTTTTGGTGGTGATGCTGATGATGTCATGTCACTGGGCTGCTTGCACAACCCCCCAGCGCAACCCCCCAGCGCTCCACGTCCTTTCCAACCGCTCTGCTAAAAAACACTCCTCGCTCAAAGGGGAAAAAACTGCAGCTCCAAATTCGCTTCATTCATTAAAATCACAATTTAACCAATACCAATCTATTTTTGTGACTACCTGGACCTACCATTTGGTTTTGAAGTATTGAAACCAAACCATATGATTTGAATGAAATATTTTAATAAACAGGATAAGGCACTCATAATTTCAAATAGGCTACATGTCATATTAAACAGCATATAAACACTAAATAGGTCAGCAGCCAGACAGGGAGCCTAAGAAGGAACGAAAATGCTATATTATTTCAATTCTTTCAAGGCTATAGTCCACAAAAAAAGTAATTGAGAAGCATTTGCGAGTGCGAATCACTAGGCTGGCAGGGTCATTAAGCACTCAGCATTTAAACAACATTTTTTTGTATGAAATCATTATAGTCCATAAATTGCACATACAGGCTGTGACTTACTTAGAATTAATTACAAATTAAACGAAAAATGCCTTATTAGGCTCCATCTACAGTGCCTTTGAATACATTTTTAGAAACATGAGTTTGGCCAGAGTCTGTGGCTTCAGGCTCATGCGATGGTGCTTGGAGAGCAGGCCAGAAGCAGATACTATCTTAATATAATAATAATATAATATGCCATTTAGCAGACACTTTTATCCAAAGCGACTTACAGTCATGCGTGCATACATTGTTTTTTTGTGTATGGGTGGTCCCGGGGATCGAACCCACTACCTTGGCGTTACAAGCGCCGTGCTCTACCAGCTGAGCTACAGAGGACCACAAGGAGGAAGGAGAAGAGAGAAAGGGTATTAGATGTAGGTAAATTCCATGAAAATGTATCAAGGTTGTGTGTGTCATTTTACATTTACATTTTAGTCATTTAGCAGACGCTCTTATCCAGAATCTTCTCAGCGCTTGCAAAGCCACTGGGGATGCTAAACACCCTTCGGGCCACTCTTCTCAGGCTGGGCAGGGATGCGTAGTTGTTATTTTATTTTTCTGTAGGTAGGCCTAAAGGATTTTAGGTAAAATAACCCTATCAAAACAGAAAGCTCCTTGAAAGAGGTAAAATGTCAGGCCTATTGGGCCAAAATCAATGATGGCCTATTGTATAGATAATAGAACGAAAAATGTAATTGCCCTAAAAGTCTAAACCCTTTCTAAGCCGGGGCGGGGGTTCTACTAAGCTATATGGAATTGTTTTAAGAAGGTAATACCAAGGATCATATAGCTATTACATATTACAAAATTATTTGATGAAAAATTATTTTTGGCCTTACTGCTATTAGCCCATACAAACGCATTGAATAACATATTCACTACATGGAACAGATACAGTGGGGGAAAAAAAGTATTTAGTCAGCCACCAATTGTGCAAGTTCTCCCACTTAAAAAGATGAGAGAGGCCTGTAATTTTCATCATAAGTACACGTCAACTATGACAGACAAAATGAGAAAAAAAATCCAGAAAATCACATTGTAGGATTTTTAATGAATTTATTTGCAAATTATGGTGGAAAATAAGTATTTGGTCACCTACAAACAAGCAAGATTTCTGGCTCTCACAGACCTGTAACTTCTTCTTTAAGAGGCTCCTCTGTCCTCCACTCGTTACCTGTATTAATGGCACCTGTTTGAACTTGTTATCAGTATAAAAGACACATGTCCACAACCTCAAACAGTCACACTCCAAACTCCACTATGGCCAAGACCAAAGAGCTGTCAAAGGACACCAGAAACAAAATTGTAGACCTGCACCAGGCTGGGAAGACTGAATCTGCAATAGGTAAGCAGCTTGGTTTGAAGAAATCAACTGTGGGAGCAATTATTAAGAAATGGAAGACATACAAGACCACTGATAATCTCCCTCGATCTGGGGCTCCACGCAAGATCTCACCCCGTGGGGTCAAAATGATCACAAGAACGGTGAGCAAAAATCCCAGAACCACACAGGGGGACCTAGTGAATGACCTACAGAGAGCTGGGACCAAAGTAACAAAGCCTACCATCAGTAACACACTACGCCACCAGGGACTCAAATCCTGCAGTGCCAGACGTGTCCCCCTGCTTAAGCCAGTACATGTCCAGGCCCGTCTGAAGTTTGCTAGAGTGTATTTGGATGATCCAGAAGAGGATTGGGAGAATGTCAGATGAAACCAAAATATAACTTTTTGGTAAAAACTCAACTCGTCGTGTTTGGAGGACAAAGAATGCTGAGTTGCATCCAAAGAACACCATACCTACTGTGAAGCATGGGGGTGGAAACATCATGCTTTGGGGCTGTTTTTCTGCAAAGGGACCAGGACGACTGATCCGTGTAAAGGAAAGAATGAATGGGGCCATGTATCGTGAGATTTTGAGTGAAAACCTCCTTCCATCAGCAAGGGCATTGAAGATGAAACGTGGCTGGGTCTTTCAGCATGACAATGATCCCAAACACACCGCCCGGGCAACGAAGGTGTGGCTTCGTAAGAAGCATTTCAAGGTCCTGGAGTGGCCTAGCCAGTCTCCAGATCTCAACCCCATAGAAAATCTTTGGAGGGAGTTGAAAGTCTGTGTTGCCCAGCGACAGCCCCAAAACATCACTGCTCTAGAGGAGATCTGCATGGAGGAATGGGCCAAAATACCAGCAACAGTGTGTGAAAACCTTGTGAAGACTTACAGAAAACGTTTGACCTGTGTCATTGCCAACAAAGGGTATATAACAAAGTATTGAGAAACTTTTGTTATTGACCAAATACTTATTTTCCACCATAATTTGCAAATAAATTCATTATAAATCCTACAATGTGATTTTCTGGAATTTTTTTCTAATTTTGTCTGTCATAGTTGACGTGTACCTATGATGAAAATTACAGGCCTCTCTCATCTTTTTAAGTGGGAGAACTTGCACAATTGGTGGCTGACTAAATACTTTTTTCCCCCACTGTATATATTTTTTACTATCAAAAGGAAGTTTGTTCTGAAGTGTCTGTCCTTTATCTGAGCAATATAAGAAAGATCAGGAAACATTTGTTATTTTATTTATTTTTGTACATGTATTTACCCTTATTCGTGGCACTAAACAGTCTAAACCCTATCTAAGCTGGGTGTGTGGTTCTACTAAGCTATATGGAATTGTTTTAAGAAGGTTTGCTATTTGATTTGGAATTTTAAGACCCCTTGAAGTATCAAAACATTTGTATTTATTTATTATTTGATGAAACATTTTATTTGGCCATACTGCTATTAGCCCATACAAACGCATTGAATAACAGATTCACTATATGGAACAACAGATAGTCCCCCCCCCCATAGAAAATCTAAAGGAAGTTTGTTCTGAAGTGTATACTTCCATTCATTTTTTCAACTGGTACCGGGGGATCTTCAGTCGAGTCTTGTGAGGCCTGTGTGCATCCAAGAGCAAAACAACCGACGTGTTCGTGAGTGTCTCACCTTTGCACAGAGGGGTCATATTAGTGTGTAGCCCAAACTGTTCGGATGCTACAGACAGAAGTTAGCAGATCGGCTGTACCGACTTCAGACGAGTCCCAAGACGTTTATGAAAATACTTAGCATACTAGATAACAGTAACTAAAGCAGCACACAAGTAAACTACAAATGCATGCTGGGCATGCCCTGAGCTCGTGAAGTGAGCGCTACTCTCGCCCGACGCTCCAGCCTTTGGGAAACTCGCTCCACGCTCCAGTCAAATTGGGCATGCTCCACTCTGCTCACATACTCCGGACAGGGCTGTGTGAATGTGAATACTCAGTCTAACTATTGTACTGGATGGTAGTTTGACATGCAGAGAGAGAACTAACTGCTTTGTTAAAAATGATTGTACCTCTAACAATCATACCATTGAATGAATGTGTGTTTGTGTGTGCTCACTGTGAACATTTGTGTATGTTTGCCTCTGTCACTCACTGTTGCACTGGTCGCAGGCGTAGATGTTGCCCTCCAGGGCTTCGGTCTCCGTGAACTTGGCCAGCATCTCCGTCAGCTGGCACGACACCTGCGCTGCGCTCTCCCGGCTGTTGCTGTGGTAACGCTCGGGGAACTCCAGCGATAGGTCCCAGAAGGGTTCCACCGTGTTGGAGCGGTGGTCACATGCCAGACACGTCACCTGATGGAGGGGGAAGAGAAGAGGGATAAAGAGAAAGGGGTATAGAGTGAGAGGAGGGAGAAAGAGAGGATGAAAGAGGGAGAGAGAGTTGTGTGAAGGCAAGCCAAAGCCAGCTGAGCTAGCTAATGCAGCAGCACACACACAGGAACTGGATTGTCTGAGATACACAGCTTTAGAAACACTGTCCCCCTTCACACACACACACTCACCCCCTTGTTAGGCAAGAGCAGGTGTGGGTGTGTGCTCAGAGGAGAACTCAAAGACACTCCTCTCTTTCACAGACCAAAGCAGAAAGTACACACGTTCAGTCACACACACACACACACTCACTCACTTCTGGGTAAATCGATTTGAGTTCAATCACTTTTAGACAGCATTCCTTTTGATTTAAACAAAACTTTCCATACATGTTTGCCCATGGAAGAAGTGGTCAGAAATTGACTTTTTGGACCTCAATGTCAAAACGTTTAGGAGATAAAAGGTGTTCAAAGTTTTGCATACCCCACCCTACAGGGTGAGACATCCACCCTGTAGGGTGGATCACTGGAAAAGATAAACGGTTGAGTTTGATATCATTTAAAAGCTTACAAACAGGGTGTCAAACTATTTTATAATTTCCACACAAAAAATATATATATTTTTGGAACCTTTTACGTCTATTATCTAAAAACACGTAAACTCTGACTGACTCTTTTCATATTTGCATATGTTGTAGCTTAGGGTAAAATAGGGTCTAAGCTACAACATATGCAAATATGAAAAGAGTCAGAGTTTACGCGTTTTTAGATAATTGACGTTAAAGGTAAAAAAATGTCAAAACAATAAATAAATCAAGTAATTATAAAGCTGTTTGACAACCCTTTTTGTAAACTTTAAAATGATATCAACCTTAACCATTTATCGTTTCCAGTGATGAAGACATGGATGTCTCATGGTATGGTGGGGTATGCAAAAGGTGTCAACTTTGAGCACTTATCTCTTGCATGTTTTGGCATTCAGGTCCAGTACATTTAGATGGATACATTTTGGCATATTGTATTATTTTATATATATATATATATACAGTACCAGTCAAAAGTTTGGACACACCTACTCATTTAAGGGTTTTTCTTTATTTTTACTATGTTCTACATTGTAGAATAATAGTGAAGACATCAAAACTATGAAATAACACATATGGAATCATGTAGTAACCAAAAAAGTGTTCAATTAAAATATATGTTATATTTGAGATTCTTCAAAGTAACCACCCTTTGCCTTGATGACAGCTTTGCACACGCTTGGCATTCTCTCAACCAGCTTCATGAAGTAGTCACCTGGAATGCATTTCAATAAACAGGTGTGCCTTGTTAAAAGTTAATTTGTGGAATTTCTTTCTTCGTAATGCGTTTGAGCCAATCAGTTGTGTTGTGACAAGGTATACAGAAGATGGCCCTAATTGATAAAAGACCATGTCCATATTATTGCAAGAACAGCTCAAATAAGCAAAGAGAAACGACAGTGCATCATTACTTTAAGACAAGAAGGTCAGTAAATCCAGAACATTTCAAGAACTTTGAACGTTTCTTAAAGTGCAGTCGCAAAAAATACCAAGCACTATGATGAAACTGGCTCTCATGAGGACCGCCACAGGAAAGGAAGACCCAGAGTTACCTCTGCTGCAGAGGGTAAGTTAATTAGAGGTAACTGCACCTCAGATTGCAGCCCAAATAAATGCTTCACAGAGTTCAAATAACAGACACATCTCAACATCAACTGTTCAGAGGAGACTGCGTGAATCAGGCCTTCATGGTCGGATTGCTGCAAATAAACCACTACTAAAGGACACCAATAAGAAGAAGAGACTTGCTTGGGGCAAGAAACACGATCAATGGACATTAGACCTGTGGAAATCTGTCCTTTGGTCTGATGAGTCCAAATTTGAGATTTTTGGTTCCAATCGCCGTGTCCTTGTGAGACGCAGATTAGGTGAACGGATGATCTCTGCATGTGTGGTTCCCACCGTGAAGCATGGAGGAGGAGGTGTGATGGTGCTTTGCTGGTGACACTGTCAGTGATATATTTAGAATTCAAGGCACACTTAACCAGCATGGCTACCACAGCATTCTGCAGCGATACACCATCCCATCTGGTTTGCGCTTAGTGGGACAATCATTTGTTTTTCAACAGGACAATGACCCAACACACCTCCAGGCTGTATAAGGGCTATTTGACCAAGAAGGAGAGTGATTGAGTGCTGCATCAGATCACCTGGCCTCCACAATCACCCGACCTCAACCCAGTTGAGATGGTTTGGGATGAGTTGGACCGCAGAGTGAAGGAAAAGCAGCCAACAAGTGCTCAGCATATGTGGGAACTCCTTCAAGACTGTTGGAAAAACATTCCTCATGAAGCTGGTTGAGAGAATGCCAGGAGTGTGCAAAGCTGTCAACAAGGCAAAGGGTGGCTACTTCGAAAAATCTAAAATATATTTTGATTTGTTTAACACTGTTTTTGGTTACTACATGATTCCATATGTGTTATTTCATAGTTTTGATGTCTTCCCTATTATTCTACAATGTAGAAAATAGTAAAAAATAAAGAAAAACCCTTGATTGAGTAGGTGTGTCCAAACCTTTGACTGGTACTGTGTATATATATATATATATATATATATATATATATATATATACACACACAGTGAGGGAAAAAAGTATTTGATCCCCTGCTGATTTTGTACGTTTGCCCACTGACAAAGAAATGATCAGTCTATAATTTTAATGGGAGGTTTATTTGAACAGTGAGAGATAGAATAACAACAACAAAAATCAATAAAAACGCATGTCAAAAATGTTATAAATTGATTTGCATTTTAATGAGGGAAATAAGTATTTGACCCCATCTCAATCAGAAGGATTTCTGGCTCCCAGGTGTCTTTTATACAGGTAACGAGCTGAGATTAGGAGCACACTCTTAAAGGGAGTGCTCCTAATCTCAGTTTGTTACCTGTATAAAAGACACCTGTCCACAGAAGCAATCAATCAATCAGATTTCAAACTCTCCACCATGGCCAAGACCAAAGAGCTCTCCAAGGATGTCAGGGACAAGATTGTAGACCTACACAAGGCTGGAATGGGCTACAAGACCATGAAAGAAACACAAAACACCTCTCAATCTCCCTCGGCCTGGGGCTCTATGCAAGATCTCACCTCGTGGAGTTGCAATGATCATGAGAACGGTGAGGAATCAGGCCAGAACTACACGGGAGGATCTTGTCAATGATCTCAAGGCAGCTGGGACCATAGTCACCAAGAAAACAATTGGTAACACACTACGTCATGAAGGACTGAAATCCTGCAGCGCCTGCAAGGTCCCCCTGCTCAAGAAAGCACATATACATGCCCGTCTGAAGTTTGCCAATGAACATCTGAATGATTCAGAGGAGAACTGGGTGAAAGTGTTGTGGGCAGATGAGACCAAAATGGAGCTCTTTGGCATCAACTCAACTCGCCGTGTTTGGAGGAGGAGGAATGCTGCCTATGACCCCAAGAACACCATCCCCACCATCAAACATGGAGGTGGAAACATAATGCTTTGGGGGTGTTTTTCTGCTAAGGGGACAGTACAACTTCACCGCATCAAAGGGACGATGGACGGGGCCATGTACCGTCAAATCTTGGGTAAGAACCTCCTTCCCTCAGCCAGGGCATTGAAAATGGGTTGTGGATGGGTATTCCAGCATGACAATGACCCAAAACACACGGCCAAGGCAACAAAGGAGTGCCTCAAGAAGACGCACATTAAGGTCCTGGAGTGGCCTACCCAGTCTCCAGACCTTAATCCTATAGAAAATCTGTGGAGGGAGCTGAAGGTTCGAGTTGCCAAACGTCAGCCTCGAAACCTTAATGACTTGGAGAATATCTGCAAAGAGGAGTGGGACAAAATCCCTCCTGAGATGTGTGCAAACCTGGTGGCCAATTACAAGAAACGTCTGACCTCTGTGATTGCCAACAACGGTGTTGCCACCAAGTACTAAGTAATGTTTTGCAGAGGGGTCAAATACTTATTTCCCTCATTAAAATGCAAATCAATTTATAACATTTTTGAAATGTGTTTTTCTTGATTTTTTTGTTGTTATTCTATCTCTCACTGTTCAAATAAACCTACCATTAAAATTATAGACTGATAATTTCTTTGTCAGTGGGCAAACGTACAAAATCAGCAGGGGATCAAATACCTTTTTCCCTCACTGTGTGTGTGTGTGTGTGTGTGTGTATATATACACACACACACACTGCTCAAAAAAAATAAAGGGAACACTAAAATAACACATCCTAGATCTGAATGAATGAAATAATCTTATTAAATACTTTTTTCTTTACATAGTTGAATGTGCTGACAACAAAATCACACAAAAATTATCAATGGACATCAAATTTATCAACCCATGGAGGTCTGGATTTGGAGTCAGCCTCAAAATTAAAGTGGAAAACCACACTACAGGCTGATCCAACTTTGATGTAATGTCCTTAAAACAAGTCAAAATGAGGCTCAGTAGTGTGTGTGGCCTCCACGTGCCTGTATGACCTCCCTACAACGCCTGGGCATGCTCCTGATGAGGTGGCAGATGGTCTCCTGAGGGATCTCCTCCCAGACCTGGACTAAAGCATCCGCCAACTCCTGGACAGTCTGTGGATGGAGCGAGACATGATGTCCCAGATGTGCTCAATTGGATTCAGGTCTGGGGAACGGGCGGGCCAGTCCATAGCATCAATGCCTTCCTCTTGCAGGAACTGTTGACACACTCCAGCCACATGAGGTCTAGCATTGTCTTGCATTAGGAGGAACCCAGGGCCAACCGCACCAGCATATGGTCTCACAAGGGGTCTGAGGATCTCATCTCGGTACCTAATGGCAGTCAGGCTACCTCTGGCGAGCACATGGAGGGCTGTGCGGCCCCCCAAAGAAATGCCACCCCACACCATGACTGACCCACCGCCAAACCGGTCATGCTGGAGGGTGTTGCAGGCAGCAGAACGTTCTCCATGGCGTCTCCAGACTGTCACGTCTGTCACGTGCTCAGTGTGAACCTGCTTTCATCTGTGAAGAGCACAGGGCAATTTGCCAATCTTGGTGTTCTCTGGCAAATGCCAAACGTCCTGCACGGTGTTGGGCTGTAAGCACAACCCCCACCTGTGCACAACCCCCACCTGTGGACGTCGGGCCCTCATACCACCCTCATGGAGTCTGTTTCTGACCGTTTGAGCAGACACATGCACATTTGTGGCCTGCTGGAGGTCATTTTGCAGGGCTCTGGCAGTGCTCCTCCTGCTCCTCCTTGCACAAAGGCGGAGGTAGCAGTCCTGCTGCTGGGTTGTTGCCCTCCTACGGCCTCCTCCACATCTCCTGATGTACTGGCCTGTCTCCTGGTAGCGCCTCCATGCTCTGGACACTACGCTGACAGACACAGCAAACCTTCTTGCCACAGCTCGCATTGATGTGCCATCCTGGATGAGCTGCACTACCTGAGCCACTTGTGTGGGTTGTAGACTCCGTCTCATGCTACCACTAGAGTGAAAGCACCGCCAGCATTCAAAAGTGACCAAAACATCAGCCAGGAAGCATAGGAACTGAGAAGTGGTCTGTGGTCACCACCTGTAAAACCAGTCCTTTATTTGGGGTGTCTTGCTAATTGCCTATAATTTCCACCTGTTGTCTATTCCATTTGCACAACAGCATGTGAAATGTATTGTCAATCAGTGTTGCTTCCTAAGTGGACAGTTTGATTTCACAGAAGTGTGATTGACTTGGAGTTACATTGTGTTGTTTAAGTGTTCCCTTAATTTTTTTGAGCAGTGTATATATATATATATATATATATATATATATATATATATATATATATATATATATATATATATATATTTTTTTTTTTTATTTTTAAATATATATTACTATCAAGACAAAAATGTGGTAACAGTCATGCACACACATCATGCAGTAAAAGCTCCCATCCAAATACCTCCAGTAAGATCACTACTAATAAATGTAAAGGCCTTTTAATCCCTTTTTCAATCCATTTTAGTCCAGACTGGTGAATCACAAAAGTGTGTGTGTATATCAGTATAAAAGTGTGTACTGTGTATCAGTGTGTTTGTGAGAGTGTGTTCCTCTCTTTCTCACCTGGCTGAGGAGCTGTCCATGGAAGATGGTGTTGACCACGCTGAGCACCTGCTTGATGAGATGTCTCTGTCCGGTTGACACACCAGCGGGCGGTGTGTGTGTCCCCGTGCTCTCCAGCTCATGCTGCACCTTGTCCAGCAGTTCACACAGGAACTCCTGGGCATCCTGCTGGGCGTATCCCCGGAAGGCTGGGATCAGCTGCCACACCGAGTGCAGCATGGCGAAGGGCGACACCAGCGCCCACTTGCCCGACCACATCACCTGGAAGAGGGTGTGCAGCTCGTGGCACAGGGAGATGTGTTTAGAGCTGGGCTCCTTGGGCTGGATCAGCTCCATGCTTCGGGCCCTGGAGGCCCCCCCGCTTAGCCCAGCGCCAGCCAGGGGGCCTCTCCTTAGGGCCAGTGGGGAGGACGACACTGGGCCCCCGGGGCTGGGAACCACCAGCTGGCCGTGGACAGCCGAGGCCAGCAGCTCCAGGGCCTGTGTCAGGTCCAGCTGGAGGAAACACTCCCTGAAGATGTGAAGGTGGCTCAGCACCTGCAGGATGGAGTTCATGTAGCACGTGTTGCCTAGGTTACGCAGGCCAGTGACGCCCGGGGTGACCGTGGGCCGCCGTTTGAGGGGCGAGTCGCCCTGTTTGGAGGGCGCACAGCGGGGGGCCGGGGAGGGGGCTGTCCGGGCTTGGGCAGAGGAGGCTCTGGTTTTGCCTTTGGTGGAGGAAGAGGGGGTGGAGTAGCGAGCGGGTTTGGGCGCGGGGGTTTTAGGGGGGCGGCCCATTCTCTTGGGAGGGTGAGTGGCGGGGCTCTGGGTCCTTGGTTGGGGGGTGAGGGGGGTCTGGGGTGTGTGAGGGGTGCGTGTTCGTGTGGGGCGGGGGGTGACAGCAGCGGCGGCAGCAGCTCTCTGACTGGCTCTCCTCAGGCGGTGGCTCTTCCTGGGTGGAGCCCTCTCCAACTCTTCTTGTAGCTGCCTCTTCAACGTCTTCCTTCTCTCCCTCAACTCCTTCCTCCTCTCCTCCTCCTCCTCTCTCTGCCTGTCCTCCTCTTCCCTCCTCTTCCCCCCTTCCGTCATGCTGAACCAGGTGTGGAACACTCGACCCATCAGCGCCCGGCGGCGGTGCCAGAGCGCCGTGAACATGCGGTCCTCGTCCCTCAGCTGCAGTTCGCTGGAGCCACAGGGCTGGGGGGCGTCGGGCGGGGCGCTAGCTAATCTCAAGGTTCGTCCTGAACGCGTGGTGACCTCGTAGCGCTGGCTCTGGATGGCGCTGAGCGTGGAGCGCAGCAGCTTGAGGTCTCCCGTCGCGTTGTCGTTGAGCACGTAGTCGTCACACAGGTAGCAGAAGACATAGAGCTCATTGACCTCCATGGCCAGCGGGTGGCGATGCTGCAGAAAGTGCTGCAGGGCGTGCTCCTCGATGTAGCGGCCGCACGCAACGTGGGCGCAGCCCAGGCAGGCCCACACCGACTCTGTGGTGTTGCAGTCCACGCAGTGCCACTTCTGGGGGTTGAGGATGGAGTGGTCTGGGGCCAGCCTGAGCCGCCCCACGTGCTTACACCTGTCCATCGCACACACTTGCTGGGGGGCTCAGTCCGTGTGTCTGTGGGTAGGCGAGTGTGGGTGTGACACGTCCACACTGGGGCTTCAGATCACCATGGCGAGCTCAGAAACGGGGCGCTCCCACGGCATGGCTTTATCTGGGGAGGAAGAAAGAAAAGAGAGAGACTGAGTGAGAAAGGCAGTTCTACAACACTTTCTAAACTTCTATAATCTCTTCTCAGTAAAGACCTTACCCAAATCGTATGAACAGATCCTTTGTTTAAAAGATGCCCGTCAGTGAAAACAACTGTACCAAAACCTTATGTCTTCCTTTTAAACCCACAACCCATTCTGGTCTTTATAATCATTTGTGGTCACACATTTAACCAGTTAGCTCTCTAACATGGGTTCTTATTGTCAAAGAAGAGAGGACAATATCCTGAATGTTGACTGCGGTGATCAGATGTGGTTTTCTGCCATTACAGATTTCCTTCCTCTAATGTACCCTTTAAAACAGTTTGCATAACCCTGGGGGGTTAGGCACTTCCGTAGCACAGTTTGAAAACTGCTGGGGTTGGGGATTCCTGTTTTAGAGTCTCAGCTCCATCATCATCACCCCCCGATGGGGCCAAAGGGAGACTTAAGCCTGGCAAACAAAGGGGGGCTGAGCTGGGAGGGTAGAGCACCCTTTGTGTGTGTACAGGCAGCCTTACAGAGAGAAAGGGGCAAGAAGAGATGGATAGAGGAGAAAGGGAATGGAGAAAGATGGATAGGAAGATCAGAAGGGAAACTAAACTCGGGGATCTGAGGCTACCAGTTACCCTTCTCCATGAACCAATCTATAGTCTATGTAGGAGGAGCAACACTATGAAAAAAAAATGTATGCACTCACTAACTGTAAGTCGCTCTGGATAAGAGCGTCTGCTAAATGACTATAATGTAATGTAATAAGGCTGACCCTGACTACACAGGTCCAAGTTCTAACGAGTGTTTGTTTACCATTCCAGACTGCCTTCCTGTGATTTAAATAAGTAGCTGTTACCACTGAAGGAGTTTCTGGCTGGCATGCCCTGACTGAGTCTGTCTGTCAACATTGTACCCCATGACTCCAACTGTTTTTAAATATGATTTAATCAATGCAATTGTGGTTTTATGACCATCGATATTCGTGATACATTGTTTAGTTTTTTTTATCCACACTAGATCTGGTGGGCAGTTACTAGCAAGGACATTGCTTTGCTTCTGCTTCATTTGACCCATTCAACACTGATAACAAAAGCGCGATATTTGTGTTTTCAAGCCAGCTAACTTAGCTAGTAAGCTTTCCCAAAGTGTTTACCACTTCACTAACGTTAACTCACCCGACAATGGTAAATTATCCCCGCAAGACAACTTTAAAAACTAGCTATCTAGTTAGCAACATTACCTAGCTAACAATGTCACCAAAATACTGGTAACTAACAGCTCTTTCTTCTATCCGTGATGTCACTAACTAGCTATAGTTATAACACGCCTAACCTTACTGATGACAAGAACCTCCTTGTAAACTTATCGAGGAGGATATCAAAGGCTCGTGCGCGCGCCTAAGGTGCCCTTGTGCTTTCTTTCTCTGTCTAGCGGTATGTATCTTCTAAATAAACACAAATCAAACATCTAACGTAAGATAGCTAAACATAATCGCTAGTAAAATAATAAAGTATCTAGCTAGTTTGTTGGCTAACTTGGTGAGTAACATAGCTAGCTAGCTAACATGGCTAGTAGCAACCAAGCTAATCTTGTCAAGCCAAGTCTAAATACGTTAGGGATCAATGCGTCAGGGTTTTAATTGTTTATCAAACATGCTAGTTAGTTTTCACAGGAATGTGTACAGCATAACAACTGACACGAATTGTAAAGAATGGCGAAAATGGAAAAAGTACCATACCTATCCTTCACCGCACTTATTCCTCTGATACTAAAACGGTCGCCATCTTGCATCTACTCTTGTCGCGTGGTGTTGGCTCGAGCCCGTCCGCGGTAGGGTAGCGTCAAGTGTCGTTGTTGCCTGGCTCAAGGTAGAGGCTCTCGTAACATCAGATTTAGGATCAGATTATTGTACTCCAATCCTAAACGTTATCACTGAGGTGATTAGAAAACATCTGACTTTGTATCAGTGGTTAGGGGCAACCTCTAACCTACTATTGTGCGTGTCCTGGACCGACACAAACAAGTGTACTGATGGCACAATTTTGCAACATCATCTCAGTTAAGGATATTGTCATGTCATATTCATGAAGCCAGGCCAACACAACATAATCAGAGAAAATATTTGACATAAAAGTGAAGTAGCCCTTCACATTCTATTAAGCACATTCTGCTTGTGTTGAGTATCACATATAGACTACTGTTTGGCACTGCAAATGGCCTATTTATATTTTCTACACAAGTAAGGCTACTAATAAAGTAACCCACGAACAAAGTTTTTTTCTTTTTTCTACTATCACTGCTTCTGGAAAAACAATTGCTTTCAAAACGTATCAATGCCACAAGATGGCAGTGATGTGTCAATCAATGTTCATGTTGTGCGTGAGAATACGTTGTAAACATGAGATATTATTATGTGTGTGTGTATGTGTGTTGGGGGGATGCAGGTGTAGGGCTCCATGCTGGTTAATGAGGGCATTGGGGGCTGATGGCACACGCTATAGAGATGGTATCAGACTGAGTGTCTAATATTAAACCCCAGAACCCTGAGAATTAAGTCTAAGACATGCTAACCACAAACTGAGCCTAGGATTGACTCACTCAAATGTACCCAATGTTCCCAAACTCTGTCAGCAGCTCTGGCCTCATGTGAAAATGTCCTGACACAGTGAATGTGAGGATGAGTGGATACAGTCAAGAGACATTGCCAACCGTCACTCTACCTGAAAAGGAGTACTGAGAGAGAGGATTGTTGATCCCTAAACACAAAAATGAAAGAATATGCACATGTAACCAGTGAGTGGGTTCACACACACACACACACTCTTGTACAGCTAACCTTGTGGGGACACACAATTCAGTCCCGTTCAAAATCCTATTTTCCCTAACCCGTACTCATACCCTTACCCTAACCTTAACCCTAACCTTAACCCAAAAACCTAAACTTAACCCTAAACCTAACCCTAGTTCCTAACCCTAACCCTTAACGTAATTCTAACTCTAACACTAATTCTAACCTTAAATCTAAACCCCCTAGAAATAGCATTTGACCTCATGGGGACTAACAAAATGTCCTCAATTGGTCAAATTTCTGTTTGTGTACTATTCTTGTGGGGACTTCTGGTCCCCACAAGAATAGTTAAACACGTCCACACACATACAGTGAGGGAAAAAAGTATTTGATCCCCTGCTGATTTTGTACGTTTGCCCACTGACAAAGAAATGATCAGTCTATAATTGTAATGGTAGGTTTATTTGAACAGTGAGAGACAGAACAACAACAACAAAATCCAGAAAAACGCATGTCAAAAATGTTATAAATTGATTTGCATTTTAATGAGGGAAATAAGTATTTGACCCCCTCTCAATCAGAAAGATTTCTGGCTCCCAGGTGTCTTTTATACAGGTAACGAGCTGAGATTAGGAGCACACTAAAGGGAGTGCTCCTAATCTCAGTTTGTTACCTGTATAAAAGACACCTGTCCACAGAAGCAATCAATCAATCAGATTCCAAACTCTCCACCATGGCCAAGACCAAAGAGCTCTTCAAGGATGTCAGGGACAAGATTGTAGACCTACGCAAGGCTGGAATGGGCTACAAGACCATCACCAAGCAGCTTGGTGATAAGGTGACAACAGTTGGTGCGATTATTCGCAAATGAAAGAAACACAAAATAACTGTCAATCTCCCTCGGCCTGGGGCTCCATGCAAGATCTCACCTTGTGGAGTTGCAATGATCATGAGAACGGTGAGGAATCAGCCCAGAACTACACAGGAGGATCTTGTCAATGATCTCAAGGCAGCTGGGACCATAGTCACCAAGAAAACAATTGGTAACACACTACGCCGCGAAGGACTGAAATCCTGCAGCGCCCGCGAGGTCCCCCTGCTCAAGAAAGCACATATACAGGCCCGTCTGAAGTTTGCCAATGAACATCTGAATGATTCAGAGGAGAACTGGGTGAAAGTGTTGTGGTCAGATGAGACCAAAATCAAGCTCTTTGGCATCAACTCAACTCGCCATGTTTGGAGGAGGAGGAATGCTGCCTATGACCCCAAGAACACCATTCCCACCGTCGAACAGGTGGAAACTTTATGCTTTGGGGGTGTTTCTGCTAAGGGGACAGGACAACTTCACCGCATCAAAGGGACGGTGGACGGGGCCATGTACTGTCAAATCTTGGGTGAGAACCTCCTTCCCTCAGCCAGGGGATTGAAAATGGGTTGTGGATGGGTATTCCAGCATGACAATGACCCAAAACACACGGCCAAGGCAACAAAGATGTGTGCAAACCTGGTGGCCAACTACAAGAAACGTCTGACCTCTGTGATTGCCAACAAGGGTTTTGCGACCAAGTACTAAGTCATGTTTTGCAGAGGGGTAGAGGGGTCAAATACTTATTTCCCTCATTAAAATGCAAATCAATTTATAACATTTTTGACATGCGTTTTTCTGGATTTATTTATTGTTATTCTGTCTCTCACTGTTCAAATAAACCTACCATTAAAATTATAGACTGATCATGTCTTTGTCAGTGGGCAAACGTACAAAATCAGCAGGGGATCAACTACTTTTTTCCCTCACACACACACACACACACACACACACACACACACACACACACACACTTGTATGATCAATGTCCCTCTCACTGATCCGTCTCTGATATGGAGAAGGGCTTAGCTTTCAGCAGTACCACAGGTGTGTGAGTGAGTGAAAGGTGAGTGTGTGTGTGTGTGTGTGTGTGTGTGTGTGTGAAAGAGGTACATGTACATGTGTGTAGATCTGTCATCCGATTCCTGTTGAATCACTAATGTTTTTCTCTCTCTATGACCCGCGGCCCTAACTGAGTCTTCATGTCCACACACGTTCCTTCCCTCCCCCCTCTCGCGCCCTCTTTCTCTCTCCTCTCCATCGCTCCTTCTCTCACCCACACTCTACATACTCCACAAACCACACACAAACACACACACACACCTCCTGTTTGTATTGAAAAAGGTGGATACCATAGCTCTGTGAAAGTTCTATATAGTTGCGGTTTGTGGCAAGTGAAAACACAGGTGCTGATGGGTGAGGGGAAATGGTTTACAACCAGTAAATAAACACATTCCCCATAATTATGTTTTATGTTTGTAGCATTTATGTGTTGATTGGTACATGTCTTAATGGTTTATGTCTGTCTGTCTGCTTACCTGTCTGCCCGTCTGTCTGTCTGTCAGCACCTTTCTCTCACTGTGTCACTCACTGTGTCACTCACTCTATGTCAATGTGGGTGTAATAGGTGGGTGACATCAGGGGGTCGTTTTCTTGGCAGTATCATAATCACAAGTTGCGTCTCAATCACCATGCTATGTCAACAAGGCCCTGTTCTGGCTTCTTCTAATGTAGGCTACTTTTGGTAAAGAAGCGTTCCTGAATGTGTGTGTGTGTGTGTCTGAATGGTTTGATAGATACATAGCACAGACTGCTGTCTCTGTTCCAAGGGCAGTTCAGTTCCCATCCTACCTCTGTAAATCCCTTTAGCCATTCTACTCACGCACACACGCCCCATGACCTTGACTCTTGACCCTCACCTCTGCCTCCCACTGCTGTGATCGCCCCAAGTGTGCAGGGTCACCATAGCAGGTTGTGAACTCTGACCTGGCCAGGAGTGGAGCTGGACTACCCATACCTGGCATGTGTGGAATACCTCGTCACCTTCAGCTCATCCATGTCACTCTGACGAGAATGCCAGGAATGGTCCGGAATGCCGCAGCAAACACCCTCTCCCTAAAGCCAAACATTCTGTCTGCTCTCCCATTTCTCTGTTATGGTCAACATTCCCTGAGTCTGTGTGAATGTGTCAGAGTGTGTTTTGGGAGAGTGGGAGTGGTGTATTATTACCTAATCTGGTGAGGGAGAGAAAGGAAGGATGATAAGGATATTTTCATCAAACTAATCTGAGGTATTCCAAGGCTCCTGTGCCCCCGCACATTGACTCTGTACAGGTACCCCCTGTATATAGCCTCGCTACTGTTATTTTACTGCTGCTCTTTAATTATTTGTTATTTTTCTATTTTTATTCTTTCTTTTTTTAAACTTATCTATTTTTTACTTAACACTTTAAACTGTTGGTTAATAACATTGTTGGTTAAGGGCTTGTAAGTAAGCATTTCATTGTAAAGTCTATACCTGTTGTATTCGGCGCATGTGACAAATAAAATGTGATTTGATGGAGAAATCTAACAATGTTGTTTTAGAGTCTATAAACAGCAGTCGGTGTGTGTGTGTGTGTGTGTGTGTGTGCTTTCACTTATCGGTCTTGTGTACTCACTAACCCAGAGGACAGGGATTTTTCCACAGTGAGGAAATGTAAAGAAAATGTAATGCCTCAACATTCCTTGGATTTGACCGGAATGACATTATTACATGAACACATAATCAAATAAAGAGAGGACATCATCATATTTCTATAGATATATACAAGTAATACTGTACAGGAGCAGACATAGGAAGGTATAGAGATGAATTCAGGGCTCTGTAGGTCACAGCAATATTACACATTGGGAGGTAATATGTTATTGTCATATATATATTCAGTGGTGTATGTTGTTGTGATATGACTGTTTTGATCAGGAACCCCTCCAAAAGAGAAGCTACATCTATCCTGCCCAAATTTCGGAGTCAAAAACGGATCAGTTGGACTGAAGCTGGATGGATTTGGGCTCATCAGACACGCAGCCACACACACACATACACAACACACACACACACACTAAATCATTCACAGAGAGATCACAACACACATACACATTCGCAAACACACCTGGACTCAACCACCTGTAGTGGCATGTATGGCTTATTCAACATAATTACGTGTGCTTGTACACATCTGTATCTGTTACACAGCTTGACAGAAACAGAACACATCGGGGAAAGAGGCACAGGTCACCATCCACCACAAGCTGGGGCCTTCCTACAGGGGTCACAAGGGGTCAAATGTGTCCTTCTGTTGTCCAGTCTTGAGGTCAACATGTCTTGACCCATGATCCCATTGGCCCTTCTGCCCTGGGATAAAGTGCTACAGAGAGTGAGTGACTGGGTGTGTACGTATGCGTGGAAGAGGGGGCCAAACTGTCACTCAAACAGAGGCTCATAGAGTCTGTATGTTCTCTCTGCCAGCCTCACACTCTTATTGGCCCAGGGCAGATAGGGGCGGGGGTTTATAGTCTGTTTAGTCCCCCCTCCAGAGAAGGTAAATACAAATTCTCTCTCTCTCTCTCTCTCTCTCTCTCTCTCTCTCTCTCTCTCTCTCTCTCTCTCTCTCTCTCTCTCTCTCTCTCTCTCTCTCTCTCTCTCTCTCTCTCTCTCTCTCTCTCTCTCTCTCTCTCTCTCTCTCTCTCTCTCTCTCTCTCTCTCTCTCTCTCTCTCTCTCTCTCTCTCTCTCTCTCTCTCTCTCTCTCTCTCTCTCTCTCTCTCTCTCTCTCTCTCTCTCTCTCTCTCTCTCTCTCTCTCTCTCTCTCTCTCTCTCTCTCTCTCTCTCTCTCTCTCTCTCTCTCTCTCTTCACCAGGTGCAGTTTTTCTTCATTAGTGTGAGGACCTTGCGTCCAAGGCTGGCTCTCCAGGGCTTGACGAAGCTCTTCATGTTGACGATAAGACGGTTCTGCTTCCTGTCTGCATGGCCCGCCACCAAGTACTCAACACCTAAGTAGTCAAAGCATAAACAGAGACATCATTAGCTCAGCAGCCCTAGGTGTGCGTGCACACGTGTGTGCATAAGTGTGTGTGTGAGACTGGCCTGGGTTGAGGATGGGGCAGGTGCAGCCCCGTGCGGTCCAGGACTCTGGGTAGAGAGTGACTCGTCCTTTCTGGATCTTCACCTTAGTGTTCTGACTCAACACCTTCTGAACCTTTACCTCCAACTCAGCATGGGAGCCCTTATCATGGGCTGACAGGATCTTAACCTTCAACACTGAGACAGAGAGGGGAAGAAGAGGAGAGAGAGAGAGAGAGGGAGGAGAGAGGGAGAGAGAGAGAGGGAAGGAAGCAGGAGAAGGAGAGAGAGAACGATAGGGAAGGAGAGAGGGAGAGAGGGAGGAGAGAGGGAGGGAGGAGAGAGAGAGGGAGAGAGCGAGATAGAGAGAGAGAGAGAGAGAGAGAGAGAGAGAGAAAGGGGAAGGGAGAGAGAGATGAGACATACAGACACAGATAAGGAGAGAGCGGGAAAGAGATATTTAGACTTTTAACAAGCCTTTATTGTACAATAAAATACTGTTTACATAGAGTTATCAATAAACAAACAACACAGTGGAAACCAAGGAAGTAAAAAAAACAAATATGGTGTTATTACCACTATCTCTCTCTCTGTTGTTCATGTGTGTCTCAGTACTCACCATAGGCAAACTTCATGCTGCAGAAGAGTTTGCTGTTGGCCAGGACCTGCTCCTTACACTCACATTTCTCTGCAGGGGACACAAACATATTGACATATCACACACCAATATCCCTCTGGATAAATGACTGATACCTGCTCTGTGTGTGTGTGTGTGTGTGTGTGTGTGGACTTAGATGAGTGGTGACTTAGGAATGTGAGGACAGTGTGTGTGTGTGTGTGTGATCAAGGAGGAATGTGTCTCCCTCAGCTGTAGGCCCTGGGAGGTCTAGGAGAGGGACATTTTGGAAATTGTCCACAGACACACAGACTCACAGATCTTTGTTCTCTGCCCTTGTAAGGATGTACTATAACTTTCACTGCTTAACCATTAATACTTGGGCACTGGGCTGTGGAGCAGACCACACACCACACACACACACACACACACAGTGGTGACCCATTGTCTAACCTGAGTAGTGTAGGGCAGAAAAGAGCTCGTCTGCCCTAAAGATCCTCACCGGCTCACTGGAGTTACCCTCCAGATTATACAGGTCCAGATCTGACCTGCACACATATACACACATTATAGATTTGCTGTTATTATAATCATAATATTATATATACAATACCAGTCAAAAGTTTGGACACACCTACTCATTCAAGGGTTTTTCTTTATTTGTACAATTTTTTACATTGTAGAATAATAGTGAAGACATCAAAACTATAAAATAACATATGGAATCATGTAGTAAACAAAAAAAGTGTTAAACAAATCAAAATATATTTTATATTTGAGATTCTTCAAATAGCCACCCTTTGCCTTGATGACAGCTTTGCACACTCTTGGCATTCTCTCAACCAGCTTCACCTGGAATGCTTTCCCAACAATCTTGAAGGATTTCCCACATATGCTGAGCACTTGTTGGCTGCTTTTCCTTCACTCATCCCAAACCATCTCAATTGGGTTGAAGTCGGGGGATTATTGAGGCCAGGTCATCTGATGCAGCACTCCATCACTCTCCTTTTTGGTAACTCTCCTCATGTCCATTGCTCGTGTTTCTTGGCCCGAGCAGGTCTCTTCTTATTATTGGTGTCCTTTAGTAGTGGTTTCTTTGCAGCAATTCGACCATGAAGGCCTGATTCACACAGTCCCCTCTGAACAGTTGATGTTGAGATGTGTCTGTTACTTGAACTCTGTGAATAATTTATTTGGGCTGCAATTTCTGAGGCTGGTAACTCTAATGAACTTATCCTCTGCAGCAGAGGTAACTCTGTGTCTTCCATTCCTGTGGTGGTCCTCATGAGAGCCAGTTTCATCATAGCGCTTGATGGTTTTTGCGACTGCACTTGAAGAAACGTTCAAAGTTCTTGAAATGTTCCGTATTGACTGACCTTCATGTCTTAAAGTAATGATGGACTGTTGTTTCTCTTTGCTTATTTGAGCTATTCTTGCCATAATATGGACTTGGTCTTTTACCAAATAGGGCTATCTTCTGCATACCAACCCTACCTTGTCACAACACAACTGATTGGCTCAAATGCATTTATAAGGAAATAAATTCCACAAATTAACTTTTAAGAAGGCACACCTGTTAATTGAAATGCATTCCAGGTGCCTACCTCATGAAGCTGGTTGAGAGAATGCCAAGAGTGTGCAAAGCTGTCATCAAGGCAAAGGGTGGCTATTTGAAGAATCTCAACTATAAAATATATTTTGATTTGTTTAACACTTGTTTGGTTACTACATGATTCCATATGTGTTATTTCATAGTTTTGATGTCTTCACTATTATTCTACAATGTAGAAAATAGTAAAAATAAAGAAAAACCCTTGAATGAGTAGGTGTGTCCAAACCTTTGACTGGTACTGTATATTTACTGTATATTATATCCGACGGTGTGTGTATACTGTATGTGTGTGTGTGTGTGTATACTGTATGTGTGTGTGTGTGTGTGTATATGTGACTCACCCAGACATGCAGTATCCCGTGAAGGGGTCGCAGTCTCCTGCACAGTCGCACGGACGGCAGCCGTAGTCATGGAAACCCCAGTATCCCACCATGCACCTGTCGCAGTGGGAACCCCCCACGCCGGGCTTGCAGACACAGTCTCCATTGGTAGGGTCACAGGGAGACCTCCCGCCTGGGTGGAAGGGTATTGAACCCAGGGGGTGGCAGCCACATGCTGGGGGGAAGAGAGAGGAGAGGGAGAGGAGAGACATGGCACATCAGTCACATATACAACCATAACTCATAGCTCCACCACAGCTAATCAAATACACCGGCACTCAACCATGGCCAATGTTATCTACTCACAAATAAACCACAGCAATTCATTTGGATCTATTTGCACCTTCCCACAGTGAATCAAATCCACCCACATTCAACCACAGCCAATTAAATCCACCACACTCAACCACAGCCAATCAAATCCACTCACAGTAAACCACTGCACACATGCATATTGAGAACCCTAATGTTGGCAACATTTCCAGTTGAGTATATTTAGTTTTTCTACATATGACTTATTAGTCATGTAGAGTTTCCCTTTGTGTAACTGTCACACAGACAAACACACTCCAGAGTGTGCCACCTCATTGTAGCCCAGCCTTAAGGAGGAAGTGATAAGAGAGGGAGAGGGACCACTTCCCAAAGGACTCTGGACTGACTGGAATAGTCCAGGGTTTTCCATGACCATGTAGCACAATGTTATCTCTGCCATCCTCTTATCAGATCGCCCACACACACACACACACACAATCACACACACGCACGCACACAATCACACACACAAGGACACATGCACGCATGTACGACATGCGCATGCACCCAAGCACACACGCGGGAATGCACATACACACATCTTTCTCAAATACATTCCACAGTTCTCCCTCCCTCCCTCCCTCTCGTCTCTCTCTCTCTGCTGATAGTCTGTTCTTTAAACAGCCTGCAGCAACATAAGATAGAGGGACAAGCACAGTCAGTGCTATGTTCGGCCCACTCAACAACCACCACACACACACACACACACACACACACACACACACACACACACAACATTACCCCCCCCCATAGAACACACAACTTGCAAAGTCTCAAAACACACACACCACATAAAATCTACATAAACATTATTGCTGTCCTCGCAGTCTGTGAATTACAAGTCAGAAAACTTTGCAGGGGGTGAGAGTAACAGCCAAAGTAGTCACCATAAATCTGTACTCATCGGAATACAAGGGGGGGAACTAGAGAGAGACAAGAGGGGGAGATAGGAGGGGGAGGAGGAGGGGTGGTGTAGTGCTTTATTTCTGTTGTTTAATGATGCTTGAAGCCCCCCCCCTTCCTACCCCACTGGCGGTAAATTACTATTTAACCAGAGCCAGACCCCCTGCGTCTCTCCCCGGCTCCCCTGTCTGTCTGTCTGTCTGGGTGCAGGGAGATGATGTCACAAGGCTCTACTGTCTGAGACCCAGACAAGGCTGTACCTTTATCAGACTTATCGCCATGGGCAACAAATATAAGATAAGATGCATCCATAGTTTTATTCATTCTGTATCTTTCATTATCAACAGACCTTGTAAAGACACATGCAGACCACACACACTCACACGAAAGCAAGCACACTCTCACTCATGGACACACGCATGCAAGCACAGACACACACTCACACACACAATTGCTCACACACAATCACACACTCCTAAAGACAGGGGAATCATTACACTGACATCTAATTCCCAAAGGCATATGTAGGGCAGCTAGGATATACAGTCTTTCTCTTCAGGGTGAACCGCAACAGTTCTCCAGATTTACGGTAATAAACTTGAACTTCAAATCATTTCTGTTCCTGAAAAGCATCTATTGAGGCCCTGTTGAGACTGTAGTGTTCAGTCGCCTCAAGTTAATCATTATAGTAGAACAATACCAGCCCAGAAGCAGCAAAGCCATCGGTACACACAAACATACACACACACACACACATATTTTACCTCTCTCTCTCATGTTGTATAATAGGATCACGTTGTATAATAGGACATTGTTAATACAGTAATTGTATAATAATTGGAGTTTAGAGATGAGAATGTGTGGAGGAGTGTGTGTGTGTGTGTTGATGCAGTGAGCTCTCACAATGAGACCATTATGTGTCTGTAGTGATACGTGACAGAGCAGCTGGCCGAACAGCCACAGAACACACCCACTAAAAAACAAACAAAAATGCACTTCACACACACACACGCTCATTGTTACTGTGTGTTTTCTTTAAAGGGCTCCGCCATGACTGGAATGGGAAATACTTCCTAGAGACGGAGGGAAATTCCTCAGTTGTCAGATTTCAACCTCGCTCTGACACTGGGGTTCCCCTCCCTAAACGTGTCCTGTCTACAACCATTCCCCAAATATGTGTTCCACTCTCACTTGTTGACAATGTGAAAATCCAGCCTCCTGCATAACTGTGGGGCTGAGCTCACTGGGTCAAATCAGACAGATAATCTGAGAATGTAACCACTGTCGTGTTTATGGATGGGTATCTAGTGTTTACTTAAGTCTAATCACAGGGCACAAACAACAGCACACACACAAGGCCCTTGGGTTAAATGCGAGTAGACACATTTCAGTTGAATGCATTCAGTTGTACAACTGACTAGGTATCCCCCTTTCTCTTTCCTTTTCCTTACATGAGCCTGATTAGTCATAACGAGCCACTCCAGTGACTCACAGGAGAATGCAAACAGCCATAACAACAAGGACAGGGATCGGGGTAGGCAGTGTGTGTGACACTCTGGTCCCAGGTATGCCCCAGTCTGATGATGAATCTATGTAATCCTCAGACAGAGCATAGGCTGTGTGAAAGACACAACACACACACACTGACACACACACACACACACACAAAGAGCCAGGTGGCCATCAGGAGCAGCGTTATGCAGCACGTCTCGGCATGCGATCTCAGCCATCAGCATTCCGGGCAGGAATGAGTTGGCTCTGCCAGTAAGGGTGTGTGTCTCATGTTTTCTGTGTTTATGTGTGGGAGTGTTTGTGTGATTGAGTCAGTGAGTGAGTAATAGGTTCAAATAAAACTTGAAATCTTTTAAGTACTTTGAGCTTTTGCTTTAGCCATCTGGAGTGCGTGTGTTCGTCTTACGTTTACAGAAGTCCTGGGCCGTGTGGGGTCTCTGGGGGTCTCTGTAGAAGCCAGTCTTACAGCTCTGACAGTTGTGTCCCTCTGTGTTGTGTAGACACTCACACACACCTCCGCTGCGCTGGCCGGACTCCCGCCACACCAACCAATCAAAACTGCAGCTCTGGGCATGCCCGTTACACTTACACTCTATAGGGAGACAGGGTGGGACATCAGAATCACAGATATCTGTCAATCATCTCTAAACATTCACTGATTGGTCATCATCAATGGAAATTAGCACTGGCTGTAAGTGGGGCCATGTTTTTCAGGACCAGATCCAATGGAAATTAGCACTGGCTCTAAGTGGGGCCATGTTTTTCCTGACCAGATCCAATCCTCAGCTAAAACTCCTGGCCCTAGTGTATAGTGAATAGTAGTAGTGTCACTCACTCCTGCACTCATGTGGAGCCCCTGTGAGTCCGTCCGCAGGTTGCCATGGTCGGTCGTTGTAGAGCGGAGCGCAACGCTCACAGTGAACACCTGCAGTGTTGTGTCTACACACACACATCCCCTGAACCTGAGAGAGAGGAAGAGAGGAGAGAGGAAGAGAGGAAGAGAAGGAGAGAAGGAGAGAGGGAGAGGAAGGAGAGAGGGAGAGAAGGAGAGAGGGAGAGGAAGGGGGGCAAAGAGGTCAGTGTAAGGGAGAGAGCAGTTCCCACGTGAGAGCAGCAGCACCCCAGTCTAACCCCTGGGGGTCGGGGGGCTCCCCTGCCTGTTCTCTTTCAGGTCCTGTCCTGTAATTGCTGAATGGAGATTGATTGTTTGGCTTCATCGCTGGAAATGAGCACTGGCCTCGTGACGAAAGGGGCCTGAAAAGGACACAGTGTGCGCGTGTGTGTGTGTATGTGCGGAAATATGCAGTGCTGAGAGCACAATAACAGTCTCCTTGTCATTCCTGTGAGGTGGAATGTCATGCACGCGGGTTAATGATGTGCTCTAGGTGGGAGGTTGACAAGGCATCTGTGGTAGCTATTTATCTGTTTGGGTTACAGTGCCTCAGTGTGGGGAACACACACACACACACACACTGAACACAAACGCACACACACTCCAACCCCTGTCGTAGTTTCAATTTCCCACGGTGTATGGCTATAGGGGCTGCTGCCCTCTACCTCTAAATGCCCTCTCCTCCTATACGCCTGTGCTGCACAGACACTCACACAGAGGGTTAAACACCGGCATGGGAGAGACCTGTAGCTACCAGAACTGGGACATATCCCCGGCCCTTGCCCTAACCCCATATCTCAAACTCAACCGGAGCCACTGTGCCAGCCCAAGACAAAACCCAAACCATATTCCATCAACCAGGAGAATGGAGGAAGATAAGGACAGATAGGTAAGACAGTGTGAGAAATGGAGAGGGAAGTGGATGTGATAGGTCTGGACTGGAGAGGGAAGTGGATGTGATAGGTCTGGACTGGAGAGGGAAGTGGATGTGATAGGTCTAGACTGGAGAGGGAAGTGGATGTGATAGGTCTAGACTGGAGAGGGAAGTGGATGTGATAGGTCTAGACTGGAGAGGGAAGTGGATGTGATAGGTCTGGACTGGAGAGGGAAGTGGATGTGATAGGTCTGGACTGGAGAGGGAAGTGGATGTGATAGGTCTGGACTGGAGAGGGAAGTGGATGTGATAGGTCTGGACTGGAGAGGGAAGTGGATGTGATAGGTCTGGACTGGAGAGGGAAGTGGATGTGATAGGTCTAGACTGGAGAGGGAAGTGGATGTGATAGGTCTGGACTGGAGAGGGAAGTGGATGTGATAGGTCTGGACTGGGCAAAGAAAAATTAAATGAGTGAAGGAACTCCTCAATAAAGCTGTGTACATGACTACATCAATGAGAATTATTATGGAAAAGGGGGAAGGAGGCGCGGGAAGGAGAGAAGAGAGGAGAAAGAGGGGTGAAGGAGAGGAGAGGAGAGGAGAGAGAGAGAGGGGGAAGGAGAGGAGAGGAGAGAGAGAGACATTGGCCAAGCTCCAGATAGCTGGTATTCCAAACAATTTGACATGTTTACCTGCGTGATATGGGACAATTAGCGCATACACATACACCACACACGCACAAATACAAACCCAGGCTCCCAGGCACACACACACCTGGACCTGTGAGCCCTGCAACACCACAACAACAAAAACACTGTTTCTCCCAAAAAACACTTTGGACTGCACTACACACTGTCTGGGCACTATTAGCCCACTGATTACTTGGTTTACTTACACACACACACACACACACACACACACACACACACACACACACACACACCAATGGCGGTCAGTGCCGTTTAAGATGAGGGAGGACGATTTTGTTTTTCATGAGCATGGCCTTATTTCTATTGCAGCATATTGGATGACTGTCATTCATATTCCATTCATCCAGTTCAATGTAACAGCGATAGGTTTAGGCTACTACATGATACTCTAATTTTCCCTATACCCATCATGAGGTTGCTACAACCTAGGCTATGAATGAGAGTTTACAACGTAGGTGCACACAGGTCGAGAGACAAATTTGAGGTGACAGTGACACATGGACAGACAGTGACATTCAATACTGCATTGCAAACTCTTGCCTGCATCTAGCTGATATAGTGTGTAATCATTAGTCCAACAGTTGCAAACAAGAGTTTCTATTGGACAAATTCAGGTATGTTTATCCCTGTTTTGTTCTGTTTAAGAAACTTTTTCAACAGAATCGGCAGAATGAATAATAATAATAATATAATATATGCCATTTAGCAGACGCTTTTATCCAAAGCGACTTACAGTCATGTGTGCATAATTCTTTTTACGTATGGGTGGTCCCGGGGATCGAACCCACTACCCTGGCGGTACAAGCGCCGTGCTCTACCAATTGAGCTACAGAGGACCACGTATCATGCGTAAACACAGTTCACTTTCATAGCAGCCACGTTGTATTCCTTCTCGCATCCATGTGCTGTCCTCCTCTCACCACTTCCCTTTGCTTGTGGACTTCAATACACAACGCATCAGCTGTATGTGACCAGGCAAAAAAAACTTTCCAAGCCAAACCGCTACACACAGCCTACATTGTTGTCACCATATTAGCTAAAGTAACGTCATAGTCAGCATAGCTAATAGAACTAACGTGTTAGTAAACCCGCTACAATCATGCAGTAACGTTAGTGTACAGTCAGTAAGCAGTGACACCGGCGGGCCCCGGTGGCAATAAATTAGTAATACCAAAAGCTTACCTTGACTTGGAAGAGTTCCAGTGTTGTGTTGGAAAGTCATAGCCAGCTAGCTAATATAGCATCCCTCTGTTTGAGCAGGGTGTTTCAGTAGGCTAAACTAGCTAGCTGCATTTGCTAGCTAAGTAAGTGAAACTGAAAGTGAAAAAAATCTCTCTCTCTCTATTTCTCTCTAGCTTCTCCTTCATTTTGGAATAAATTAATTTGTTCAAAACTGTTCAACTATTGTCTTTCTCTCTTTTTGAGTCAACTACTCACCACATGTTATACACTGCAGTGCTAGCTAGCCATAGCTTATGCTTTCAGTACTAGATTAATTATCTGATCCTTTGATTGGGTGGACAACATGTCAGTTCATGCTGCAAGGCCTCTAATAGGCTGGAGGATGTCCTCTGGAAGTTGTCATAATTACTGTGTAAGTCTATGGAAGGGGGTGAGAACCATGAGCCTCCTAGGTTTTGTATTGAAGTCAATGTACCCAGAGGAGGACAGAAGCTAGCTGTCCTCCGGCTACACCATGGTGCTACCCTACAGAGTGCTGTTGAGGCTTCTGTAGACCTTCTTTGCATAATAGTGTGTTTTGATCCGTTTTTTGGTGACGTGATTATATTTAGTATAGTTTTATTTAAAAATTATAAAAATGTTAATGTTTTACAATTTTACATTTTATGAAATTCACTGAGGAGGATGGTCTTCCACTTCCTCCTTTGAGGATGACACACACACACACACACACACACACACACACACACACACACACACACACACAGTCTTGTACAGCTAACCTTCTGGGGACACACAATTCAGTCCCATTCAAAATCCTATTTTCCCTAACCCCTAACCTAACACTAACCATAACCCGTACTCTTACCCTAACCCTAACCCAAAAACCTAACCTTAACCCTAACCCTAAACCTAACCCTAGCTCCTAACCCTAACCCTAAACGTAATTCTAACCCTAACACTAATTCTAACCTTAACCCTAAACACACACACACACACACACACACACACACACACACACACACACACACACACAGAGAGAGCTTAGTTTTCATGAATTTTCGAGAAGCCCCTAGCTGCAGCACACTTAAGGGGGCGGGGGCGGCTGGGGGCGGGGTCAGCCCGGGCCCACCACGCCCACCACATGGTTTCATTTGCTGAGGCTTTCCAGACAGACAAGCGATGGGCAGAGCTGGGTTCTTATAGCTCAATGGGTTCCTCTGGGCATGTTCAGTAAAAAACGTTTTGGAACGTTGCAGACTCAAATGCCATGAATAGAACTGAAATGATTACTTAAATCAGAGAGGCATGTTTGTTCTACATAATACATTTATATCTGAACGTTGGCCAGCGATGTGTCTGTCATCCTGCTGAACGCGGCCACATTAACGATTAGCCACAAAAGTGGAATTTGCGGTTCGCCTTCAAAATAAAAGTCCCTCATCGAAAGCGATGCAAACATACAAATAGTGGATCGAATCATGCAATATTTGGACTAGATAATGCTAAACAAGATCGGAATGTTGTTACATAATTTAAGATGAAATACAATAATTAATTAGTTTGACAATAAGCCGAAAATACAGTTGAAATCATGGGTGCACAAAATCCAGGCTCCTGACCTGCTATTTTGTGGGGGGTTTTGAGCTGATCTTAACTTTTTTTGTAGATAATGTTTCCGCCATCGGTTCCTATGACTGATAAGAGCATCTGGACATCAGAACAGCAATCACTAACCTCGATTTGGATGAAGATTTCAGCTTCAATGAGTCGACAGCACAGGACATAATGCTCACACCGGACCAGGCCCTAAATCCCCTACACTCGGAAGAGAAAGAGACGGCAATATAGAGGCCGACGTGGGGGCACCCTGATGAAACTATGGGGGAGAGTAAATAAACCGCCTCTACCCTCTGTTCTATTGCCGAATGTACAATCACTGGAGACCAAACTGGACGAGTTCCGTTTGAGACTATCCTATCAACGGGACCTGAAGAACTGTAATATCCTATGTTTCTCTGAAACTTGGCCATACAAGGACATGGATAATATACAGTACCGTTCAAAATGTTGGGGTCACTTAGAAATGTCCTTGTTTTCGAAAGAAAATCATTTTTTTTGTCCATTAAAATAACATCAAATTGATCAGAAATACAGTGTAGACATTGTTAATGTTGTAAATGGCTATTGTAGCTGGAAACGGCTGATTATTAATGGAATATCTAGATAGGCGTACAGAGGCCCATTATCAGCAACCATCAGTCCTGTGTTTCAATGGCACGTTGTGTATGCTAATCCAAGTTTATCAATTTAAAAGGCTAATTGATCATTAGAAAACCATTTTGCAATTATGTTAGCACAGCTGAAAACTGTTGTGCTGATTAAAGAAGCAATAAAACTGGCCTTCTTGAGACTAGTTGAGTATCTGGAGCATCAGCAATTGTGGGTTCGATTACAGGCTCAAAATGGCCAGAAACAAATAACTTTCTTCTGAAACTCATTAGTCTATTCTTGTTCTGAGAAATGAAGGCTATTCCATTCGAGAAATTGCCAAGAAACTGAAGATCTCGTACAACGCTGTGTACTACTCCCTTCACAGAACAGCGCAAACTGTCTCTAACCAGAATAGAAAGAGGAGTGGGAGGCCCCGGTGCACAACTGAGCAAGATAACAAATACATTAGAGTGTCTAGTTTGAGAAACAGACGCCTCACAGGTCCTCAACTGGCAGCTTCAATAAATAGTACCCGCAAAGCACCAGTCTCAACGTCAACAGTGAAGAGGCGACTCCGGGATGCTGACCTTCTAAGCAGAGTTGCAAAGAAAAAGTCCAGTGTCTGTGTTCTTTTGCCCATCTTAATCTTTTATTTTTATTGGCCAGTCTGAGATATGGCTTTTTCTTTGCAACTCTGCCTTGAAGGTCATCATCCCGGAGTCGCCTCTTCACTGTTGACGTTGAGACTGGTGTTTTGCGGGTACTATTTCTCGCATGGAATAGCCTTCATTTAATTTCATAAACCGGACAACTACATCCAACAAGAGTCAAGACAGAGGGATACACTAGCTTGAAACTTCTCATCGCGGATCTGGTAGAACAAAAAGCATGGCCAATTTTATTGATTCCCCCTGATGTTGGTTTATAAGGTTCTACTGTAGGTGACAGGGCAACATGTTGTGTGGACTAAAATACACTACGTGACCAAAAGTATGTGGACACCTACTCGTCGAACATATCATTCCAAAATTATGAGAATTAATATGGAGTTGGTCCCCCCTTTGCTGCTATAACAGCCTCCACTCTTCTGGGAAGGCTTTCCACTAGATGTTGGAACATTGCTGCGGGGATTTGCTTCCATTCAGCCACAAGAGCATTAGTGAGTTCGGGCACTGATGTTGGGCGATTAGGCCTGGCTCGCATTCGGAGTTCCAATTTATCCCAAAGGTGTTCATTGGGGTTGAGTTCAGGGCTCTGTGCAGGCCAGTCAAGTTCTTCCACACCGATCTCGACAAACCATTTCTGTATGGACCTCGCTTTGTGCACGGGGGCATTGTCATGCTGAAACAGGAAAGGGACTTCCCCAAATTGTTGCCACAAAGATGGAAGCACAGCATCGTCTAGAATGTAATTGTATGCTGTAGCGTTAAGATTTCCCTTCACTGGAACTAAGGGGCCTAACCGAACCATGAAAAAGCCCCAGACCATTATTCCTCCTCCACCAAACTTTACAGTTGGCACTATGCATTGGGGCAGGTACCGTTCTCCTGGCTTCCGCCAAACCTAGATTTGTCTGTCAGACTGCCAGATGGTGAAGCGTGATTCATCACTCCAGAGAACGCGTTTCCTCTGCTCCAGAGTCCAATGGCGGCGAGCTTTACACCACTCCAGCCGACGCTTGGCATTGCGTATGGTGATCTTAAGCTTGTGTGCAGCTGCTCGGCCATGAAAACCCATTTCATGAAGTTTGGATCTCGGTAGTGAGTGTTGCAACCGAAGACAGACGATTTTTATGCGCTATGCGCTTCAGCACTCCCGTTCTGTGAGCTTGTGTGGCCTACCACTTCGCGGCTGAGCCGTTGTTGCTCCTATACGTTTCCACTTCACAATAACAGCACTTACCGGGGCAGCTCTAGCAGGGCAGAAATTTGACAAACTGACTTGTTGTAAAGGTGGCATCCTATGACGGTGCCACGTTGAAAGTCACTGAGCTCTTTAGTAAGGCCATTCTACTGCCAATGTTTGTCTATGGAGATTGCATGGCTGTGTGCTCGATTTTATACACCTGTCAGCAACGGGGGTGGCTGAAATAGCCGAATCCACTAATTTGAAGGGGTGTCCACACTTTCCCACTTGGACAAAAGGAACACCTACGTGAGAATGCTGTTTATTGACTACAGCTCAGCGTTCAACACCATAGTGCCCTCCAATCTCATCACTAAGCCAAGGACCCTGGGACTGAACACCTCCCTCTGCAACTGGATCCTGGACTTCCTGACAGGACGCCCCCAGGTGGTGAGGGTAGGCAACAACACATCCGCCACGCTGACCCTTAACACGGGGGCCCCTCAGGGGTGCATGCTTAGTCCCCTCCTGTACTCCCTGTTCACCCACGACTGCATGGCTGCTCACGACTCCAACACCATCATTAAGTTTGCCAACTACATGAAGGTGGTAGGTCTGATCACCGACGACGCTGAGACAGCCTACAGGGAGGAGGTCAGAGACCTGGTAGTGTGGTGCCCGGACAACAACCTCTCCCTCAACGTCAGCAAGACAAAGGAGCTGATCGTGGACTACAGGAACCGGAGGGCTGAGCATGCCCCCACCCACATCGATGGGGCTGTAGTGGAGCGGGTCGAGAGCTTCAAGTTCCTCGGTGTCCACATCTCGAAAGATCTATCATGGTCCAAACACACCAACACAGTCATGAAGAGGGCATGACAACGCCTCTTCCCCCTCAGGATTCTGAAAAGATTTGAGACACAGAGGACAGGCATTCCTAGTTATATGTACATATCTACCTCAATTACCTCGTACCCTTGCACATCGACTCGGGAACTGGTACCCCTTGTTTATAGCCAAGTTATCGTTAATCATTGTGTATTTATTATTACTTTCATTATTATGTGTTTTATTTTTCTATTATTTCTCTATTTTCTTTCTCTCTGCATTGTTGGGAAGGGCCTGTAAGTAAGCATTTCACTGTTAGTCCACACCTGTTGTTTACAACAACAAAAAAGGTTTGAAATCCCACTGTGGATGTATTAGACTGCATAATTGCTTTGGGGGCATACTCATGCACTGTACAGCCTTACCCATGGATTGTGCACCCATGAAACGGGGTATCAGCCTACTTAGTGACACCCACAGAAAACAATTCTCAAGAGTCTACACAAATATTAGCGTCTTCGCTCTAACTCCCGAGTGGCGCAGTGGTCTAAGGCACTGCATCGCAGTGCTAGCTGTGCCACTAGACTCAGGCTCTGTCGTAGCTGGCCGCGACCGGGAGACCCATGGGGCGGCGCACAATTGGCCCAGCGTCGTCCAGTGTAGGGGAGGGAATGGCCGGCAGGGATGTAGCTCATTTGGTAGAGCATGGCGTTTGTAACGCCAGGGTTGTGGGTTCGATTCCCACGGGGGGCCAGTATAAAAAAATATAAAATATGCACTCACTAACTGTAAGTCGCTCTGGATAAGAGCGTCTGCTAAATGACTAAAATGTAAATGTATTGCAGAACTCTGAAACAACTGTGAAATGAGCCACATTAGCTCACCAGTCCACCTATTGTGTATTTGACATTCAGATCTAATGTGTCTCGTTTCAGAGTCCTGCAATAGAGCTAAGATGCTAATATTTGTGCAAACTCTACATAGTTATGTTCTGTGGGTGTCATTGAGTAGGCTGATACCCCATTTAATTGGTGCACAATCCATAGATAAGGCTGTACAGTGCATATTAGTATGCCCCCAAAGCAATTATGCAGTCTAATACATCCACAGTGGGATTTCAACCGTTTTTTCTGTTTATTGTCAAACAAATTAATTATTGTATTTTATATTAAATTATGTAACAACTTTCCAACCTTGTTTAGCATTATCTAGTCCAAATATAGCATGATTCCACTATTTGTATTAGTTTGCATCACTTTCAATTAGAGACTTTTATTTTGAATGCAAACCGCAAATTCCACTACTCCACACACAGAGGACAGGCATCAGTGACCATAGCAACGTAGTAAACTAAAATGTTCGATGTGTGAAAAAGTGAATTGCTTTAACAGAATAAGCATGCATAAAAAGTATTTACAGGCAACAGAAATGATTAACCCAAAAATGTATTTTTATTGTTAGACGTGACTCTGTAAACCTCTAATGTTAGCCATCTAACTACCTAGCTGCTCTGTCACATATATCTGCTGACATATCACCACGCAGAGCGAGGTGAAATGCGGATGCGCCTCAATCAATACAAATATATTCCCATTCAAAATCCTATTTTCCCTAACCCTTAACCTAACTCTAACCTAAACCTCAAACCCCTAACCCTAACTCCTGACCTAAAACCTAACCCTAATCTTAACCCTAACCTTAGCCCCAAACCCTAAACCTAACCCTTAAGCCTAAAATAGCATTTTAACAAATTCAAAAAAAAAGTCATGACTTTTCAAAAAGTTGATTGTTTTCCTACCTTGTCAGGACATTCTGGTCCTGATTAGGTAGGAAAACATGAACACAAACTCACACCCTCCCGTCTTGTCTGAGTGTGTTTACAGGCTTGTAATCTCTCCTCACTGTCTTGTCGTGCTCTGGTTGTTTGGGTTTGGTAGATATGACCGTCCTGGGTCGAAACAGAGACAGAAAACAAACTGCTGATAGAGATAGAGATAGAGAGAGAGAGAGAGAGAGAGAGAGAGAGAGAGAGAGAGAGAGAGAGAGAGAGAGAGAGAGAGAGAGAGAGAGAGAGAGAGAGAGAGAGAGAGAGAGGAAAGTACTTATATAACCTCATACCGTCCCCCGTCTCAACGCTTGTTTACCCAACTCTCCCGCATATCACGCGACACACCGACGTTCCTACAACGTTAGGTCATGTTGTGTTGTGATATAACCTAATGTTTAGAATATCAACATTAAAAAGCTTAAAACACATTCTGAGGATGCTTTTGTAGCCTAGATAGAGTCAAGTCCAAACTAGGTTAACTAGGTGTAGCCCACTGGGTTACTAGATAAGCCAGTGATATTATGGAGGAGGATGAGAGAGACTCCTCTGATTACAGTGGGCTCACACAGAGGAGACAGACTGACCGGCTGCAACCATACAGGCTCCTAGATACTGTAATACTGCCACAGACACTGCTATTGTGGGCTTAACACTGATACACAAAGTTATAGTTACCCACAGTCAGACAGTCTCTCTGTGTCTATGTCTCTGTCTCCGTGTCTGCAGTCTAAAAGTTCTGTTGTCACACTCATCACACTCACTTTCCCTGCTCTCTGGGCCTGCTGATTGCAATAGAATAGGCACTCTGCTTCAAAAGGCGTCGGGCGGAACTGCTTGTGGAGATGGCAGAGATAGGCGTTCCACTGGCAGTCTGAAATGCTCACTGCATCTCTAATGTCCATCTACACACTGTGAATGAGCCATGTCTATTCACACCATTATCAGCACGCACGCGCACTCACACACGCACGCCTGCACACACACACACACGCCTGCACACACACACACACACAAACACAAGCTTCTTTAGACTTCATCACCATCATTAGCCCAGTGCTGAATCAATATCAACATCTCCTTTGTAATCTGGATCACAGGAAAGGCAGCTCTTTATCTACCCAGACAGAGCAAACCCAGGACAGGAAGTGGGACAGAGAAAGGTGATAGCCCTCATCACTATGCCAATGATTGATACACATAACGTACGCATGCACACGGGTATGCACACACTTACACACACAGACAGTCAGATACACAGACACACACACACACACACACACACACTCACCACGTGGTTGGTTCTGTCCCTGACAGGCCGGTAGCCGGGTGCAGGGACACACTGCTCGGCGTGCCCATTGCAGAAGCAGCTGCCCTTCACGATGAGGTCATAGATGGCGAAGTGCTGTGTGGGCGGGGCTCCAGCGGTGGGATCTTTGACCTGGCAGGGACAGGATTGGCGCTCCAGCAGACGTATGCGCACGTTGGTCACCCTCAGCTGCTCCTGGCCTGACGCCCCATACGGGTCAAGAGATTCCCATTGGGGGAGGGCACGGTAGATAACCTGTCAATCAACCAGTCAGTCAGTAATGCTTCAAAATGATACGAGTTAGTGGCAATATATTATTATGCAAGACTTGGTGACAACACATCTGTTTTTCTGCACCTCTCTCTGTCTCTCTTTCTTTCTTTCTCTCTGAGTCTTGCATCCCTAAACTGATGATCCCTCCATATTACCCCCCAGCCCATGCACAACTGCCATCACCCCGGTGACTGCTCCTATGGCAACCTGCTTACACTGCTGCTGTGGTGGAGGGTAAAGTGTGTTCCTGAGAGGGCTGTGTGTTTCTGCCACAGATATCACTGGGGCAAAAGCGTGTGTGTGGGTGTGTGTGTGTGTGTGTTACAAGGGGCATGTGTGTGTTTAAGGGGAGTTAGTTGTCATTGATGGAAGTGTGTGATACTGGGAGGGTGTGTTATTGGTGGAGAGTATGTATCCCTGACATAGATATAATTGGGCGAGGGGTGTGTGTGTGTGTGTGTTTTTGGGAGTTGACTGTGTGAGTCGAGCCCATGCTGTGTCCCCATTGGTTGTATGGCTGGCCTGGGGTGTGATGGGAGGAGCACTATTAAGTTCCCTGTTGTTGGAATAGGTCACAGAGTCACGGCATTGTGTTCCGCAATTAAGGGAACACAACAAATAGGGCAAGGGGCGCCAGTCCGCGGGAGAGGAGGACGAGACAAAGAGTGGGCGAGAGATGCAGCCCCACATAACTCAGCCCTGGACAAAGGCTCTGTGACAGTCCGGCGACACTGCAGCAACACTGTCACACACACAAACACATCCCCAATGTACAATCCCAAACTCCGCACACAACATCCAATGAACATTCCCAACTACACACACACTTCCCCAATCAACATTCCCAAACCCTGCAAAAATTCCACAAGAGGCCTTCCGGATGCTCCAGCTGCAGGCAAAGGTCACAGACTTCATGCAAACCACACAACGAATGCAAACTCTAACACACACATACAAACAAACAAATTAAGTCTCTCATTAAAGTTTTTCATACATATAAAATGTCAAGTCATTGTCTGGGTTTGGTCTCTCTGCCTAACTATAGAAATAGAGAGAGCAGTCCCACAGAAACATTATTCAGGGGAGCATGTGGCACTTCTACGCTCATAATCTTTTCTTCCTGTTAGTCTGAAAAACAGTGTAAATCTGGCTTTAACAGCCCTAATTCCATCAAAGCACTGTGGACTGTAATCTGGTAAACAGGAACAATGGGCATTGAGAGAGAGAGAGAGAGAGAGAGAGAGAGAGAGAGAGAGAGAGAGAGAGAGAGAGAGAGAGAGAGAGAGAGAGAGAGAGAGAGAGAGAGAGAGAGAGAGAGAGAGAGAGAGAGAGAGAGAGAGAGAGAAGAGAGATAGAGAGAGAGAGGGGGGGGGGCGTTTCGCCTGCAGGACCAACTTCCATCAGGGCAACGGCGCTTCCTCCCTGACAGACAGACAGAGAGAGCTGTGTGTGTGCGTGTGCGCCAATGTGTGTGTGTGGCTCTGTTTGGACGGCTCCCTCCCTAAGGAGGTCACAGTCTCTATAACAACACACACACATTCTTCCAGCCCAGCTGACCTCATAAATAACACAAGGAGCCCTGAGCTCTCCAACAGAGAGACTATCTAGACCTCTTCAGTTAGTACCTGAACTCACAAGCCTCTCATGTTTTCCCCCATTCAGACAAACATGTTCAGCTCTCAGCACAAGAGATGACATGCTTTTTAATGTTCATCAGATAAAGGAGGGGGAAAGCTGAGAATACCTTCTCCCTCACTGTATCGCTCCAAGCTAAGACACTCCTCCTCCTCCTTCCTTGTTGCTATTATCACAGCTAAACACTTATCTGATTGCAGGAGCCCAAACACTTAACACTGACTAAACACACACACACGTGTGGATATACGCAAACACCTACACACAGTCACCTACTCGACACATAATTGTTACACCAGTTAAGCTCAAACACTCAATACGTGTCACAAACACACAAACATGCACTTGACACATTGAGCTAGTAGGTGAAAGACTGACAGGGTAAGGCATTTTTGTGTCTGCACTTTGACCTCTGTATGAACATAAGGACACAGAGCACAGCTCTCAGCTCCCAGGGTAAAGCATACACACACCGTTCTGTACATGCCTTGCTGTCATCACAAACAGGCCACAGACAGTTGAGCTGTCAGTTAGCATTATGGTTTTACTTAATGATGAACATCACAAGATAAATACAGTAGCCATAGTGATAGAGAGAGTGGAGGATGGTTTAGTATAGCAGGCTCTGTGATGAGGAGCTGAAAGGACTCTGGAGTCTTGACCCCTCCCCTGACCTTAGGGTCATCAGACAGAGGTTAGAGGGTAAAGGTCATGCTACTATCACAGTGTCTCGCTGCTTCCCTCACACACACAAAAACACACAAGCATTCACACACATACATGCATTGCACGCACATCACAACAGTATCTTATAGTAGCTGGCTCCCTCAAACAAACACACACACGTTCACATGCTCACAATTGCATGGACACACACACACACACACACACACACCACTCACAGGGGAAGACTGCTTTTGGATGTACGATAATGCGGGTCATAAAAGATGACAGGATTATATGTAGGGAATCCTACCGGGGGAAAGCCTGTGGAGCAGTGCCATTACAGAGTCAACATGCACTACATCAGGGATCATCAACTAGATTCAGCCGCGGGCCGTTTTTTTCTTAAGTGGATGGTCGGGGGGACGGAACATAATTGGATATAATTTGTAGACTGAAAATTGACCAAACAGATATAATATTTGACTAAAATATAATAATTTCAAACCATGCTTACATTTGTTTATGATCACGTGTATCTCTATTATGTGTGGGAATACTTGGGAACAGATTTCCAAAAAACAACAACAACAAAATATATATATACATAATTTTGTATAAATTCATGTTATTTCTTTTTCAAAAACTTGGGGGTCCAAATAAAACCACCAAATTGGGCCTGTGGTCTGCCAATTGGGGAACCCTGCACTACATGAGCTCCCTGCACTGCCTTGGTAGGAGCTGAAACCCCTCACACACTGTTTCAGTTAGACATCAAGAAGCTGCCAGGAACCCTTTCGTGCCACATAATCCCCACACCCACCTGATAACCACCCTTCTGTAGTAGTAACACTATCCTCCATAGTGCTGCTGCTAGCTTGGGTACTATGGACTACCCTGGCTGTAGAGAGCTGTAGAGAGGTACTGTGTGTGCAGACTGGAGTTCCAGCCCAGCACTAACACACCTGATTAAACTCATCACGGTTTTGATTAGTACCTGTATTTAGATTAGAGACCCATGATTTAGACACACAGGGGAATATGCAGGTTAGCTTTATGAATGGGGGGAAGTGGAGTGGACACTCCTGTGTGTAGTACAGTAGCCAACATCTATCATCCTTCCTTCCAGCTGTTCATCCGTCCATAAGTAAGGTACCATAACAGGACACATCCTGGACGGCTAGAGGTGTGAGTCTGAGCTGCTGTCTGGACTAACACCTGGTTCTGTCTCAGACAGTCCTGTCTGTCTGTCTGCCTCTGTACACACACACACGCACACCACACACACACAAACACACAAGCCCTCCTCAATCCCTCCTTACCTCTCCCCTGGTACAGGGGTAAGCTCCAGAGTATTTGGAGGTGCAGGGGGCCCCGTCCAGCACTGCCTTTCCCTCCTCCAGTCCAAAGGTAGCACTACAGTTCCTGGCGTAGTACTGCAATGTCTTCCAGGTCTGCCCGAAGTCCTGCGAGCGCTCCAGTGTCATGGCGGTGGGGCGGGGCGAGCGGAACACCATGATCAGGTGGGTGAAGATGAACTCCGCCTCCAGATCCAGCTGCAGAGTCTCAGACTCCGCTTCCCCCGCCGACTGCCACCAGGTGTTGGGGTGGCGGAAGGAGGAGTCGGCCATGGCTGCAGCCAGGTGGGCCTGCAGGGGGAGGGCCGCGTTGCACTCCCCACACCTGGCCGGGGGGCAGGGCTCTCTGGAGGAGGAGGGGTCAGAGTAGGAGCAGTAGGGCTCGGTGCCCTTGTAGCCACATACGGTCTGGGTCAGGACCCTGCGGCCTAGCACCAGATTGCCCATTCGGGGGTTACACGCCTGGCTCTCACAGTGAGGGGCTACACCCCCTACACGACCCACATCTATAGGAAGGGAGAGAGTACAGGTTATAGGAGGAGGATGAGGAGAAGGAGGAGGAGGGTGAGGTTGTGTGTGTGTCGGTGTGTGTGTGGGTCGGTGTGTATGTAATCTAAACTTGAATCTAAAATCTTACAAGAGAGTTAGACAGAACCGGGGTGGCATTGTGCACCTGCTGTTGACTTGAATGCTTCAATGTGGACTTTGACACAGTTACAGTTTTGGGCAGCTATGGGAGGAGGATGTGCACTCCAGACACGTTCCAGACACATTGCACATGGGATTTAAGAACACCCCCTGGGCAACACTGCCATCTTTAAGAGCCATCCCCGCTGCCAACATGCACACAGGGGCTGTTCTGTTCACAACAGGGGTTTCATGTTTTTATGTAACACAACAACTCTGTTTATAATGTAGGCAGGTATTCAAAATCCATTTTTGGCAGTCAACAATGGATGGTAGCTCACAGTAGCCTTCATTGTTATGGGTCTTTTTAGGTTATTACATAGTTATAAAAACATATCGGTATCTTTGTGTTTCGTTTGAAAACATTCTGCATGATAGAGAAAATCTCAATGATATCATGAGACACGGGTTTCACCTCCACACAAATAGAATGTTGACCCGAGGTCGGAGCGTGAGGAAATACTTCTGTCACCGTTGCTGCACTTGTCACGCGTATTGTTCGGAGACAGCGGGAACGCTACATTGTTGCACACAATGCATACACTGCCTTTGAATCAAATTCGACTAGGAGCAGGGTTAAAAAAAAAAGAAAAAGTACAAACCTGCAAGAATACCAGATAGTCCAGTGCAGGTAAAAACAGCAAACAAAGTCCACATCATAGTTCCGACCCAAGAGCAAGTGTTACCAAGAAGAGGTTAGCCTATGAGAGAACTCGAGAGCAGTCCTGTGAATAGGCAACGCGACACCTCGTTGGAGTTTTTCAAGTGGCAAATAGATGCAAGATTTCCTCCGCGAATGTAAAGCAAAGGTTCAAAGCCAATGTAGGCTATACTTTCCCTTTCAACAAAAATCAGATATGATCAAAGAAGAACAAAGACCCCAGTTAGACAACACAGCCGGTTCAGATACCCAGGGAAAAGTATTCCATTATGCCGCATTTACTTCTGCAAAAGCCGAGGACTGATCTGCGTTCTCTCGTATTCGTCGGGACCTTCTACCTTACAGTTGATTTGCTTGCTAATAGCCTGAAGATATACTGTGAATCTACTATGGATTACTGAGAGTGACAGCGGGCTTGCGGCTCCGCCCCGTCTCTTTGCATTTTTCTCTTTAAAGGAACATTCCTGCTAGTCAGGAGCCAGTTAGTGTCAGGTCAGAGCTGGCACACTACGGTTATCCAAACCTCTCCAATCCACAGACACTCATCCGGATTAAAAATTAAATGCAGTAAAGTTTATTGACAATTTGCGTAAACAAACCAAAGGAACGCAGAATAACAAAGACCAGGGTCCAGAATTATTGAGGCTAATGAGCTGAAGAGGATTCACATTGGGGGAAATAATTGCCGCCTTTTAGAAAGGCGACTCCAACCACGTTTCCATCCAACCTTTTTATGCGAGTAAAGTAGGCCTACATGTCGGATAAAAAAAATTCACAACAGGCCTGATGGAAACAGCTACTTTTGTCGGTAAACTTTCCAAATGTTAACAAAACAAAATAGGTTGGATATTTTTGTGTAGGTAAAATGTATTATGCGAGAAATGGAGGTGGAAACGCTTTTATGCGCAAATATTGATATAACCATCATATCGAAGTAACCTTGGAGTCACGGGATTACATGTTTGTCTAGTCCTACCCCGACTCGGGAAAGCGTGCAGATTATTAGGCTACAGATTAAAGACTACAGATTAAAAAAATTATGATGAACTTCACAGGGTGGTGAAAGTGCAAGGTGATGAGCTTGATCCTACTTTCCAATAAATATTGAGGATCTTATTCTGTTGACTTGATGTTTCCATGCTTGGCTGCCGTTTAACAAATTAAAATAATTTGGCCATAGTAATCTTATCATGTAGACTATACCCACAACTGTATCTGCCAGCTGTTGGCTAGAGCACACATGCCAATACCAGAGTGGGCACATTCGCTATATAACACAACATGTTTTGTGACATCAGTAGAGTTGAAAATACAATGGAAACCCATTTAACTTGTATTTTTTATTCTGTACATGAGAATTTAACCAATTTATGCTTTTGCCACAAATACGAGTGTAGGAGGAGTCAACGCCATGAATATTAATTTTTAAAAGTGAGATTTTCACTGGGCAGTTACTTTAAAATTGTGGAGTTTGGTCACTTGGCTGAATACACTTCTGCATGGGCTATGTTGACAATATGCAACTGATGGCCTATCCCGACGAAATCCCAGATAATTGGAGTGGAATGCAAGCCAATTGAGATTTATGAACTGATCGGTTTCTGCAGTACCAATTAATTAATGAACAACGCTGCCCTGTGCAGAGCAGTTTATAACAGGAGTTGGCCTTTTAATTCCTAGATTAATTTTTAATAGCCTACCAAAGTCCTGCTTCCCGTTTCCAAAGGACTCTTAAAGGGATACTTTGGAATTTTGGCAAAGAGTTCCCCAGAGTCAGATGAACTTGTGGATACCATTTTCAGGTCTCTGTGTCCATTATGAAGGAAGTTAGAGGTAGTTTTCGAGCCAACGCTTACTAGTGTTAGCGCAATGACTGGAGGTCCTCTGTAGCTCAGCTGGTAGAGCACGGCGCTTGTAACGCCAAGGTAGTGGGTTCGATCCCCGGGACCACCCATACACAAAAAAATGTATGCACGCATGACTGTAAGTCGCTTTGGATAAAAGCGTCTGCTAAATGGCATATTATATTATTAAGTCTATAGGTATCTGCTAGCATCCACTAGTGCTAGTTAGCAACTTCCTTCAAACTGCACGCAGAGACATACAAATGGTATCCACAAGTTCATCTGACTCAGGGGAAATCGATAAAGGGCATTGCCAAAATCCTGAAATATCCCTTTAATAATGACCCCAATAAATCTTATTGTAGGCCTAATATTTGTCACGAATTCCGCCGAGACTGCTCCTCCTCCTTGTTCGGGCAGGCTTCGGCGTTCGTCGTCCCCGGAGTACTAGCTGCTACCGTTTGATGTTCTCTATGTTTGTTTGGTTTTGTCTGTTTGGTGCACCTGTGTCTTATCACTTATTGATTATGTCACCTATAAATTTCCTTTGGTTTTGTTTGTAGTTGTGTGTTGTTGTCCGCCTGTCCGTTGGGGTTTTGGATTTTGCTCTGGTGTATTTAAGTGTATTGACGCACTGTTTGCGCATCGCTTATATTTCGTGTTTTACGCACTGTTTGCGTATCGCTCGCCTCCGTTGTTTGAGGCCCGTTCTTTTTGTATTGTCATATTTCTGACTAGTAAAGTCTGTTGGACTAAGCTTCTGTGTCCTGCGCCTGACTTCAACACCACATCCACTTCAAACATTGACAATATTATAGGCCCAATCTCAATAATAATATAACTTCTCATCTTGTCATTAGGCCGATATAAAAGTGTAGTTGGTGACAGTGCTGCTGAGGATATGGGGTTTGATTGTAGCATATTCTCTCTGCAATAGGCTACAAACTTCCAAATATTGTGAATTTTGAACTAAATCAATACATGTACATGTTGCCCCCGTGTGGTCAGTGCTGGTAATGACCATTATACAGTAGTACAGTAAAGTCATGGAGCTGCATTGTCCTGCTCTAATTCTTTGACAGGCCCTCAACCTGCCTCCTCTTTGCTGCTTCTGCTTCACCTCAATGAGCCCAGCATGGCTACTCTTCATGGAGCACACCAGAGCAGACATGCTGTCTAATATCTCTCATTCTCTGTCTTGCTGAGAGCTCTAGTTCTCCTGGATCATATGCTGCACTTCTGTTTCCATCTTCCCCATGACTCTTCATCCCTGCATATCTATTACACATTAGACAATGGAACATGTCAGTGTTATCCTAGGTCATGCATGTAGCAGCTCATGATTAGTGATAGTTTAACTATCCTTTAACAGTATAAGAGTTTTCCCATGATACATACCTAGGTGTATGTCTGTCCATACAACCAGACAGACAGACACACACACACACACACACACACACACCTGAACATGCTCACACAAACACATTAACAAGAATAGTATAATGATGTAAAGACATCAGTATTTCAGTAATGTAAAGAGGGTTTAGTGTAATTTCAGAGGAATTTCCATTGAAACCATCCCTTGCTGTTGGAAGTATTACTCATGATCTCAAGTTCAAACTTGCCAAATGGTTTAGTAACAGTCGAATGCGTCAAGACAGAAAAATGAATGAGAGCATCCTCCAGACTGGCAGTGCGTAAAAAGAGATCCGCCCAGAGTCCAGACAGACCCAGATATGACAGTTTACCTCTATGCCATGAGTTCTTCGTGCAATTCCGTACAAAATGTATTCATTTACATCATTTACATTTACGTCATTTAGCAGACGCTCTTATCCAGAGCGACTTACAAATAGGTGCATTCACCTTATAGCCAGTGGGATAACCACTTTACAATGTTTATTATTACTTTTTGGGTGGGTTGGGGTAAGGGGGGGGTAGAAGGATTACTTTATCCTATCCCAGGTATTCCTTAAAGAGGTGGGGTTTCAAATGTCTCCGGAAGGTGGTGAGTGACTCCGCTGTCCTGGCGTCGTGAGGGAGCTTGTTCCACCATTGGGGTGCCAGAGAAGCGAACAGTTTTGACTGGGCTGAGCGGGAACTATGCTTCCGCAGAGGTAGGGGAGCCAGCAGGCCAGAGGTGGATGAACGCAATGCCCTCGTTTGGGTGTAGGGACTGATCAGAGCCTGAAGGTACGGAGGTGCCGTTCCCCTCACAGCTCCGTAGGCAAGCACCATGGTCTTGTAGCAGATGCGAGCTTCAACTGGAAGCCAGTGGAGTGTGCTGAGGAGCGGGGTGACGTGAGAGAATTTGGGAAGGTTGAACACCAGACGGGCTGCGGCTTTCTGGATGAGTTGTAGGGGTTTAATGGCACAGGCAGGGAGCCCAGCCAACAGCGAGTTGCAGTAATCCAGACGGGAGATGACAAGTGCCTGGATTAGGACCTGTGCCGCTTCCTGTGTAAGGCAGGGTCGTACTCTCCGAATGTTGTAGAGCATGAACCTACAGGATCGGGTCACCGCCTTGATGTTAGCGGAGAACGACAGGGTGTTGTCCAGTCCCTACACCCAAACGAGGGCATTGCGTTCATCCACCTCTGGCCTGCTGGCTCCCCTTCCTCTGCGGAAGCATAGTTCCCGCTCAGCCCAGTCAAAACTGTTCGCTGCTCTGGCACCCCAATGGTGGAACAAGCTCCCTCACGACGCCAGGACAGCGGAGTCACTCACCACCTTCCGGAGACATTTGAAACCCCACCTCTTTAAGGAATACCTGGGATAGGATAAAGTAATCCTTCTACCCCCCTAAAAAATAAAAATAAATGTTATCCCACTGGCTATAGGGTGAATGCACCAATTTGTAAGTCGCTCTGGATAAGATCGTCTGCTAAATGACGTAAATGTAAATGATGTAAATGTCCAGGGTCACGCCAAGGCTCTTCGCACTCTGGGAGGAGGACACAAAGGAGTTGTCAACCGTGATGGCGAGATCATGGAACAGGCAGTCCTTCCCCGGGAGGAAGAGCAGCTCCGTCTTGCCAAGGTTCAGCTTGAGGTGGTGATCCGTCATCCATACTGATATGTCTGCCAGACATGCAGAGATGCGATTCGCCACCTGGTTATCAGAAGGGGGAAAGGAGAAGATTAGTACATTTATTGAAAATAAATAAATAGTTTCTTAAATTGCTGAAAATTATACGAAATGCAGATTTAAAATCTTGTTTCAAATGTTTTTAATTCAGTCACAATGACCTTGGACACCAGTGGTTTCCATTGATGGGTCGCTCCTCCTGGGGCATGACCGAAGACTGGGTTGTGGCTTGAAAACATTGAATTTGTTTATTTGCTTCGTCACATAGAAATGAGTAAAGCATTATCTAGGTAGATTACATCCATTGATAGTAAATAAGTCACATCATAGCCCAAATAATTTTGGGGAAGTGGACCGAAGAGCAGTACTCAACACGATAAGCACTATAACCGCCAGAGGGCTCCATTGCCCCATACGTGTTCAGTTATAATAATAATAATAATAATATGTTATTTAGCAGACGCTTTTATCCAAAGCGACTTACAGTCATGTGTGCATACATTTTTACGTATGGGTGGTCCCGGGCATCGAACCCACTACCCTGGCGTTACAAACGCCATGCTCTACCAATTGAGCTACAGAGGACCACAATTCACTATAATTCACAGTTCACAATTCACAGTTCACTACACATGTGCAGTCTTTTGAATAAAATGCGACCATTTGAAGATGGACATGGATAAATATTGCAGTTTACTGTTCTTTATTTATCTATAACATTTTCCGTTAAAATATCTGCCGCAATGAGCAATGAACATGGACATTTTAATCATGTCTCATGATTTGCGCCTCTCAGTACACTAGGTGGCGGTATATAAATAATTAGAGCTCTTCGTCTCAATCGATGAACCTTTGTTTTGGGTCAGAGTTGAAGGGCTCCAGCTTCCTGGTTTCGGCGGCAATGCGTGCAAGTTAACAAGTCTGGACGTTTTTGTGTCGAAAAGATAGTAAATTATTAAGATATATTAGCGGGAATTGCACAACATTTTGCACAGCAATGGTGAGTGTTGATATTGTTGGTTATAATAAAATTGACTGGATCTTTTGAAAGAAAAACGGATTAGCAGTTGAGTTGGTGCCTTTTCCAGCAAGCCAACGTTATCCAATTCATTCATTGCAGTTGCAATGAATGAGCAGCAAATAGAAGTCATGTTGCAGATAAAAATCTAATATGCGTACATCTGAGATGATGGACGTCTGATCTTCCCTACACATGAGTCTGAACGTTATATTTTGTTCCATTAACCTCTTAAGAATCTGACACTTTTTTCAATTTTCGCCTAAAATGACATACCCAAATCTTAACTGCCTGTAGCTCAGGACCTGAAGCAAGGATATACATATTATTGATACCATTAGAAAGGAAACACTTGGAAATGTGAAATTAATGTAGGAGAATATAAGACATTAGATTTTTAAAAAGATAATACAAACAAAAAAACATGTTTTTTCTATTATATTTTTTGTTCCATCATCTTTGAAATGCAAGAGAAAGGCTACAATATAATATTGCAGTTTAGGCACAATTTAGATTTTGGCCACTAGATGGAAGCAGTGTGTGTGCAAAGTTTCAGATTGATCCAGTGAAGCATTGCAATACTGGACTATTTTGTATCAAGTCTGCCCAAATGTGCCGAATTGGTCAATTGATACATTTTCATAACTATAGAGAAAATACAAAAATGATATGGTAATACAAAATGTAAGTTTACACACTCCCAGGAATGTCATACATGATGGATCATTAGCTTATATACTAACTTTCACACATCTAGATGGCGGGGTGGGTGTGGAGCCAGAGACGGCAGGGGTTCAAACTGTAGAACCCAGTTCCTACATTTGATATAGAAATTGATTTTATCAAACAAAACTATGCTACATTTTATCTCTGGAACCCTTCGGATGACAAATCAGAGCAAGATTACTGAATGTAAGTACATTATTTACCTTCAGAGGTGAATATATCAAACCAGTTGCCGTGATAAGTTATTTGTTGTTGTGCACTCTCCTCAAACAATAGCATGGTATTTCTTCACTGAACTAGCTACTGTAAATTGGACAGTGTAGTTAGATTAACAATAATTTAAGCTTTCTGCCCATATAAGACATGTCTATGTCCTGGAAAGTTTGCTGTTACTTACAACAGTCATGCTAATCACGTTAGCGCACATTAGCTCAACCGTCCCGTATACGGGACACCGATCCCGTAGAGGTTAAATGATTACCCATAACAATAATCCAACCTTCTTCCCGTTGCTGTGTGTGTAGAGTTTACCTCTGAACCCCAAGCCCTTCCTGAACGGACTGACAGGCAAGCCGGTGATGGTGAAGCTGAAGTGGGGGATGGAGTACAAGGGCTACCTAGTGTCTGTGGACAGCTACATGAACATGCAGGTGAGGGAGCACACCTGGACATAGGTGCTTTTAGCAACGCGGGTGTATTTACATACACTAGCGTTGCTTTCAATTGTATTGGGTTGCAAAAAAACAGTCAGTGGGAAGCCAGAAGTTAAAGACCATTCCATTTCAGCTTACTGTGCCGGTGGGCAGGACGGTTGGTCATTATGACGGGGGAATTTAAAACAAAATATATAGGATGGTATTATTAAAGACTTTCCAAACGTGGGTCTGTTGTAGACCCACTTCCTCTCTGCTTACCTCATGTCAAAATAAAAGTCCCCCATTTTGCACCTAACCTGGACAGTGTGTGTGGCTGGTGCAGATTAATGCCTACGTACATTTCTCGTGTTTTTGTCATTGGTTTTGACAGTTGGCGAACACAGAAGAGTACGTGGATGGAGCGTTGGCTGGTCACCTTGGAGAAGTACTTGTTAGGTAAATAATAGCCGTTTTCTGGATTCTCTAAAATGTTGCCTTCTGCCTCTTGTCCTTTAATCCTGAGGTGATCATTAGTGTAGACTGTTGCAACAAAAAGCTTTTTGCAACAAAAACAAGAGTTTCTTATTGGACAAGTTCAGGTAGGTCCCTCAAAGTCCCACCTCGGCTCGTTTGGTTCGTAGTAAATAATACCCAGTTCAAGAAAGGGAGGAGGGAGGGAGGGAGGGAAGGAAGGAAGTATTTCTTGTTGAAATCGGATTATGTTTTATGCAATAGAATGCAAGTCTATATTCTGATTTTTTTTGGGGGGTTGAACTGCAAGTCAACCCTTTTAATGAATACCAGTAGAAATGTATTCTCCCTGGACTTCTGTGTCCAGCATACTTCTGGTGTGACTGATGCAGGTGTTTCATAGTGGCTGTTCTCAGTGTAATTCTCTTAGATCTAAAGTGCATATTCTCTACCCACAGGTGCAATAATGTTTTATATATTAGAGGAGTAGAGGAAGAAGAGGAGGACGGAGAAATGAAAGAATGATGGAGAGGATGAGACTTGCAACTGAAGATCTGGACGAGTGTTGTGTTTGCTGAATCTTTGTTTTTGCATTTTCACTATGTGGAAAATGGACTCTTGGGAAGCAAGTTAGCTTTATTTGTGTGAAACCTTCAAGGAAACATTGTATTTTTTTACTGTTTATGATCCAATATGATGTAGCTAATTACATTATATCACTGTAGAAAAAAATAAAATAATGGTTATTGTACCGTTTCCTAAACCTGCTGTCTGGTGGTATTATTACAGGTTTGTGAGGGAGCTGATTGATGTGGTGTCTCAACCTTATTAACAAACACTACACATTAAACAGAACCTGTCAATCAATGTACACTATTCCTAATTTCCAAAGCCCCGCCCCGGATTTAGCTCGTGCACTTTGAACCCATGCTGCCCTCAAATATTTACGTTTCCCCAAACCACTAGAAAGTGACAGCGAGGCGACGTAGAAATAGAGGTGACTTACAAAAGTAATTCACATTTTTAAGCTTAATTTCGACGACTATTTCAAAATGTCCAACAAACTTTTGGTAAAGAACGCGAAACAGGTGGTTATAATTTGCAACAACGGTGAGAAGTTCCTGACGAAGGATGGGATGCAAAAGCTGTGTGTGATTGAGAACAGTAGTTTGGTTATCGGGAGGTAAATTGAAAAATCATTAATGCCCGATAGGGCTGCAGTTTGCAACATTGTTTAATGTTCGGTAGTTTGGCTACTAGTTAATGTTTGTTACAATTAGGTTAGAACGAGTTGACAGCGGCTGTCAAACTTCGCAGAGTACGGATTGCCCTAACGTGCTCTGAAAGTTCTGTGAAAGCAAAACTTAATTTTGGCTAAACCAAACCAAATGTTATTCCACCGCAAACTATTGATTACAAGAGCTGTGTTTTTTTTTCGTCCAGCGACGGTCTAATAAAGAATATTGGACCAGCGAGCACCATTGATTTCCAATATGCAGGAGTCTCGTTTGATAAAGTAATCGATGCAACTGGCATGTGTGTCATTCCAGGCAAGTATCAGTGCAATACACCACCCTGGACAATATGGGGCGGTAGATCTAGGCGTGCACACAGGTGTAAACATGGTTTGTGCTATCTGGGATCCTTAACCATAACCCTTTCCTAATCCTAATCTTAACCCGTACCATTTTAAATGTCAACTTCAATGGGGGTAGTGACGTCCCAAGGATCCCGGATAGCAAGGACCATGTAAACATGCAACCTTGGCCACGTTTATTTGCCGAACGTTGTCTAACGGTGCAGATAGAAATGCCATGAATAGGGCGGAAGTTATACCGTATTCTACATGTCAGCACAGGAGGTTGGTGGCACATTAATTGGGGAGAACAGGCTCGTGGTAATGGCTGGAGCGGAATCAGTGGAATGGTATCAAATACATCAAACACATGGTTTCCAGGTGTTAGATGCCATTCCATTTGCTCTGTTCTGGCCATTTATTATGAGCCGTTCTCACCTCAGCAGCCTCCTGTGTGTCAGAGAGCCATGTTTGGTCTACAAAGCATATTTGTATTTGAAGGTTCCAAAACGTTAGGTCCTGCCGAATGCTCCCCTGTTCTATTAATACAAATATTTGAAACATAGATATAGTGTTCTAGCATGTAGAGAATGAGGTTTTACAGAAATACAGCTGTGCTCATTGATTATTGTGTTTCAGGATTGGTTGATGCACACACCCACCCCGTATGGGCTGGAGACAGGGTGCATGAATTTGCCATGAAGGTAAATATAACTTCCATGGGTACCATCCCCTCTCTGACTCAACAGATTGTAATCTGACTCACCTTTTGGAGTAAAAGTAAAGGTTTGTAGGGCTTCGTTTACACAAGCAGCCCAATTCTGATATTTTTTCCACTAATTGGTCTTTTGACCAATCACATCAGATCGTTTCACACAAGCTATTTTTCAGAGCTGATCTGATTGATTGTTCAAAAGACCAATTAGTGAACAAATATCAGAATTGGGCTGCCTGTCAAAATGCAGCCTAGGTAATGCTGTGTGTGCCTACAGTTGGCCGGTGCCACCTACATGGATGTGCACCGTGCCGGAGGAGGGATCCACTTCACAGTGGAGCACACCCGGGCTGCTCTTGCCTCCACCCTGCTGGCCTCTCTGACAGGCAGGCTGGGTCGGATGCAGCGGGCAGGCACCACCCTGGTGGAGTGTAAGAGTGGCTACGGCCTGGAGCTGCAGACAGAGCTGAAGATGCTGGAGGTCATCGAGACGGCCAGACGTACCCTGCCAATCAATATATCGTCTACCTACTGTGGAGCACACGCAGTCCCTAAGTACTGAACACACACACACTACACCATGCTGTTGAACACACCCCCCATACTCCTGAACAGACCCACCTCACATCCACCCCGTCATGACCACTGTGTTACATTCACCCGTACAGCTAACCCTACTGACTTTCATCCTCACTAGGTGTTATTAAATACCCACCCCTTCTGATTCTTTCCCAGGGGTAAGACTGTTGCCGAGGCGACAACAGACATCCTTCAGGTCCAGTTGCCACAGCTGCGTGAGCGTATGTCAGCTTGGGGCCTGAGGGTGGACAACATAGATGTGTTCTGTGAGCAGGGTGTGTTTGACCTGGCCTCCACATGCTCCATCCTGCAGGCCGGCCTGGACATGGGCCTCAACATCAACTTCCACGGAGACGAGCTGCACCCCATGAACTCTGCACAGGTACGCATCATCAACCTGCGCCTCTCTACTGTCACTGTGGTAACAACAGCTGGTTTAGTACCAGTACGTATTATTTAAGTGTCTATGGTACTGTCCATCTCACTTAACCATTCCTGTATTGTGTGTTTTTCTCTGGTGGTGCTAGCTGGGGGCAGAGCTCGGTGCCTTGGCTATCAGTCACCTGGAGGAGGTGACAGATGAGGGCATCGCTGCCATGGCGACAGCTAAGACCGCTGCCGTCCTGCTCCCAACCACTGCCTACATCCTGCGGTTACCCCAGCCGCGGGCCCGAGACATGCTGGATGCTGGGGTCATTGTTGCCCTGGGCAGTGACTTCAACCCTAATGCCTACTGTTGCTCTATGGTGGGTGATTGGAGGTGGTAGGAGTAGGGAAGTTAGGGAGGAAAGATGGAGGGGGCTGTGGGGGTAAGGTCAATGAGTTAGTGGGAATAGAAGGCAAAAAGCCTCTGTAGCGATCCCTCTGTCATCATCTCTTGATCCCTGTCTGTCTATCCCAGCCGGTGGTGATGCACCTGGCGTGGGTCAACATGAGGATGTCCATGCCCGAGGCTCTGGCCGCCGCCACCATCAACGCAGCCTACGCCCTGGGATGCTCTCACACGCACGGCTCCCTGGAGGTCAACAAACACGCCGACCTGCTGGTCCTCAACGCACCACGGTAAAGTTGCTGTCAATGAATACTACTATATTCTAAGAGCTGGCTTCATTTAATGGTTAGACACCACAGTGTATGTTCCAGTTGACAGTTAACCTTTCAGCAGCTAGATTACTTATCTTGTAATTGTGGTGAGGACTGTGTATGGCATTGTCTAAAATGCAGTAGCTGTGTGAATGGAATCGATTGGGTTGTGTGAGTGAGACTGCCTAAGGTTGTGTTGATTGTGTGAGTGAGACTGCCTAAGGTTGTGTTGATTGTGTGAGTGTGGCTGACACTTTAGTGTAGATGTGTGTGTGGACTGACAGTGTTGTGTTGATGGTGTTGTCCGGCAGGTGGGAGCATCTCATCTACCAGTTAGGAGGACACCAGGAACTGATTCGCTACGTTGTCATCAGGGGCAACGTCGTCTATAACAACGACAAAACCATGGACTTCTAACTCCAAAATTGGGTTTGGATAACTGACGTTCTTCCCCCAGGCATAGTCACACACGGCCCTGTGGCCTCGTGGACAGGGCTGTGTGTGTCTATAAATGGACACAGCTCACAGTCAAGGATTTGTAAATGGACAGTTAATATTAACCTGATATTCTATGTCTTGGTCAGTGGGGTATGTGGTAACATTTGAGTATGTGCTTTAAACCATGTGGTAACATTTGAGTATGGGCTTTGAACCATTGTTTCTGCAATCTCCAAATGACTGTAGAGTTGGGTAGGGTTAATATCCAGGAAGTGTTGGTTAAAAAGAACGTGATTAAATGTTGTGCCTTTTTCTTACCATAAACAAAAGTCTCCATTCTTGCTCTGTCATCTATTTGCCCCAATTTAGGTTGGAGACCTTCTGACCCTTGGTTCCTCTCTTTCATGCTCTGTTAATCTTTCGCCCTTCAGCTCTACACCCCTCCCCTTGTCTCTCTCTGAGGTTGTAGGAGTTAGTAAAGCTAACACAGGCGATGTGAGTGAATCATTAGTGAGGAAGCTCAGCCTGTAGAACAGCTGTATGGTACTATCTGCCAGCTCAACTGATCAAGCATACAAGTAGTGTTGCAAAGGGACTGCTCAGTATGATCCAGTAGCCAGTGTCTGAGGGTCAGAGAAAGCAGAGACTGCTTTTGTAACCTTTGTAGGTTTTGAGGACTGGGAATCATTGTAGTTTGTTTAACCATTGGGGTGGGGTAGACAAGGGAGACCGCCAAGTTGAACTCTTGTGCATTTTTTTGTTTACAGACATGTTTATGTCAAATATATGAAGATAGTGTGAAGGAATTGGTGGCTCAGTGGTAAGGATCTCACCCTCCAACCATAGGATCCTTGGTTCCAGCCCTGTGCGGCACTGGAGCATAGTTGTGTGAATGTGAGAGAGGTGTTGCCACTCAAAGATGGTTATGGAGAAAAATCTCCAGAAAAAAAGTGGACACTTAGTATTTAAATGGGGAGTAGCCTATAGTTAAAAACGAAGTATCCACTTTAAGGACATTTTCTCCATAACCACTGCTCTGAAGTTGCAGGGCACCCCAGGTTTTAACCACCCCTGCTTATTGCGCCACTGCCCTCCAACCATCTTTGTGTGGCAGCCACTCCCCTTGACTCACTGACTAGCAGAGTCCCAAGTAGGCAACCATGAGCCAGAGCAAGATCCTTACGCCTGAGCCACAGACTCCTTCACACTCCCCTCTGTATGTTTGACATGGAGAATTGTTGAAACGTACATAAAAGCACAAGAGAGGAGGTTTGAACCCATAACCTCTTGGTAGGAGGCAGGGATTGAAGTACTGAGCCACTGACTGCTTCACATTTCTCCCTCTTCTCTTTGTGTAAGGGATAATCAATAAGAGGCTATGCGTTCTATGGAAAATAATGAACGACGTGGAAGGTGTGTTCCACGAGGCGCTAGCGGAGTGGAACTGACCTTCCACGGAGTTGCATTATTTTCCAGAGAATGCATAGAGCCCCGAGTTGATTATCCCTTTTATACCATGGCTATAATTTAATCGCTAGAAATGTGTTCAACAGCCATGGAAGTAGCTAGCAAGTTTTGTAGTTAGCGACAGTAGTTGCCTTGGTAACCAAACAAACAGATTTGCTGGTTTAGCTAACCAAACCATCAGTCCTAGCTTGCTATTATGAAAATCGAATTCAACAATAGCAATAATGTTTTCAATTTTCCCTTTTTCCCCCTCTTTTTCTCAAACATAGAACGCATGTGTATATTTATAGCCATTGAACTCTACCATGCAAATATACCGTGTGTTATAAGGAAATAATGCACGCTCTACAATGCTTTAAGCCAATCAGAAATTAGTATTCAACAATGCCATGGTATAAATCTTTGATATTGAGTTGCAGATCTTGACTCTGAAGTGTAAGAGTTAAGGTTTGAACTCACAACTGCAGTGGTGCAAGATGGGGATTTAACCCCTGAGCCTCCTTCACACTTTTCTTTGTATGTTTGACATTAAGAGTTGCAGAAATCCACACAAGTGTAAGAGTTGAGGTTTAAACCTGCAAACTCAAGGTGTTGAGACAGGGGTTCTAACGATTGAGCCACAACCTCCTGCACATTCTCTCTTGAACATACAACCTCAATCATGAGGCAATATTCTGCAGAATGAGGTGGCATTGGCATGTTTCTCCTGGGGCTCACCTGTAACAGTACTAGATGATGATAGTTAACTCCAATTCCACATCAATTGAAGATGATGCTTTAGTAAACAGAATTGGAATTTGAACTGAAGGAAAAAAACAGCCAGCAATTTGACAGAATAAGCTTAACTTTTATTGAACACATCTCAGTAACACTGGTTTTACAAGAATAAATCCATATATATATATATATATATATAACTTTAGTCCGTATAAGGATTTCTAAGGCATGGAATCGAACCTCTTGTTCCCTTTACTCTTTTGTGATCAAGCCATTCTATTCTGGATGACCGAGGGGTGTCCCTACTCCCACACAATCCAACCCCCCTTCCTCACCCACCCTTAGTCCCCCCATAACTGAACTAGGGCCGGGATTCAATCCGACTGCGGGTTGTCGACAACACAGCTTTTAAAGGGTATTTCTGATTGCACTATATGCTGCATTTGGGTGGTTCCACAAAATGATAACATTTTGGGTAGTGTAAATTGGTCATTAATTAATTAATTAATTAATTAATTAATTTCACATAAGCGGTGTCACATTAAGCGGTTAAATAAAAAAATATACAATAATAAGTGCCAATAGTGTCTTTAAAGTAACAGGGTTGAGGTTATCTTAAATCAGCCATAAATCCCCTTGTGACGGGGAATGGACGCTTGTTGTGTGCCACAGGGAGGGGCAAATGAATGCAAGCTTGAATCCCAGCCAAGAACACTGATTAATGATAATAAAGATGATGATTAAAAAACAATATTGCCTTTGTGCACAAAATGATACAAGGGTGTGTAAATATAAACACTAAATAAAAAGCTTTATGGCATGCGTGTGTACCTGGTGTCTTTTTAGAGTATAATTTTGTATAAAAGTAATAGGTCTCAAACCCTGTGTGTGTTCTAAGCTTCATACTTTTTCCCGGATCGGTGGATCTGCTGGTACAAAGTCATGGAGAAGGCCATACCCAGGAGCTGCAGACAGAAAGTCACATCAGTCACACTGCAACAACATCATTACATATACATCTCTATGTACACACACCCCTTACCTGTATGACCAGAACACACATGGCGATGGTTCCCAGCAGGTGTTTATTGTCATCCAGCCACTCCTCCACCTTCTCATAGCAACCCTGACAAGAGAGAAACATACAATCTTGAGAGGTGAAAAAATACACTCCTAGGGAGAGATCAGACACACATTTTTAAACAAACACAAACTGACCTGTGTCCAGAACTGGTTGGTGGCATTGCGCCCACAGTCCTGGTAGATATCCTGGCAGCATCGGTCAGGAACCACCTTCTCCTGCAGGGCAGTGTGCCAGTCTATGTACCCATTCACCCCACAACAATGCCACTGACAGGGAGAAAGAGGAGACAGGGTTATATATTGCACCTCTCCCTTGATGGAATGCTATGTTATTAGTGTGGGGTTGTATGGTAGCTCATTAGTAGTTAGGTACCATACCTCTGTCTGTATGGTGTTCCAGGCGTTGCGGAGGCCAGCGTTGTTGTCGGTGCTGTACAGAGCAAGTCCCTCTTTCAGGTCCTGTCTGGCGTTCTCACTCACCTGCACACACAGTGGATCATGAGAAATGTAGGCAGAGGCACACAGAGCACTATGGGAACAAGAACCATAGGAGGAAGGATAAACAGGGTTTGAATTGATGGGTGGCTTCTAGGGAAGTCTTACCTTGTCTGTGTATACGAAGAACAGGATGAGAAGGATCAGCTCCGCCAACAGAATAACCAACAACGTGATGAAAAACTACAGGGAACAATTGAGAGAGGCAGGTGAGGTTGCCAATGTGGCAAGCAATGTAGTATGGTGCATCATGAGTAGTGTAGTTCACTCACACTCAGCAACAGACACTTGTTCTCCTTGATGGCACCCAGGCAACCCAGGAAGCCTGTAACCATGATGACAGCACCCAGGGTGTTGATGAGGTTGGCGGCAGAGATGGAGGGGAAGGATGGTGATAGGGTGGCAAAGCTGCCCTGAGACACAGACAACCACACCCCCACACCCAACAAACCACAGCCCCCCAACTGAAAGAGGCAGAATAAAATATAAATGTTTGTCATTACTCTTATCATTATTATACCGTTAGTATAGTATGATTTAATAATAAAATAGAACGCAGAATCAGAAGATCCATTTGTTTGAAAATGATTATGTCTATAGTGAGTTTGTTCACCCACCCAGAAGAGCAGGTTGAAGAGAAACAGCATGTATTTGACACAGCAGAGGCAGCCGCGAGCCATGGTGAAGCTGTGACGATCTGCAAATAAAAGGGCAGTGTTTATATATGTTAAACTGTAGAAACCTCAAACAACCACAAGAGGGCAAAGTAATTTCTTCACAAAACGTTTCTGCCTTGCAAATTATCAGCAATCGACTACAATTCAAATGTGACTGAAAATCTTGATTACTTCAAACACTGCTCTAACTTGTTTCCTTTTAGGAGTAACAACGTAGTGTATTTCCACAGGTACTAGTAAATAGTAATACTGCACTCACCTCACTTGCGAAACACAGTTGTAATTCCTCAAGAAACCACCAGTGCAGCGTTAGCAAAGTAAACAAATCTAAACTCGCAGGTATAGAAGGGTTGGTTGTTTAACAACAAAACCAACGCTTGCACAACTGTAGGGCAAAACACACGGGGTTGGCTTTAAAATGTTGACAAAATGTCAACTGTATTTCGTCTTCAGTGTTTATTTAAAACATAAATACATGTACACAATGAGCACTTGTTGTCGCTCAAAGACATCGGTAAAGTTGTTGGTTAGCTTGCGAATTTGGGCCATATTATCATTGACATCAAATCAGTCAAAACAAGACATGGTATCAAGAACAAAATTAAAACTAGCCACTTACGATTCCCCACATGGCACTTGTCATTCTTGCTAGCCATCTGGCCATCCAGAATCACAACAACACACTGACTTCTGCCCCCCATAGAAGCGTGCACATTGTTAGCTAACCCATCTATTAAACTTCATGTTTTTTAGCTCATCCCTGTAAAAAAAAAACATGGTTGATCTCTTGAGGGATTACAACAGAGTAGGGCCTACATTTTCCCAGGTGAGTGTACAATTGACACAAAGATTATGAGCTCCTATCCATTTGTTTGACATTTACTTGTGAAAATATACTCCGCTGTAATAATAATAATAATAATAATAATAATAATTGGTTATTTAGCTGACGCTCTTATCCAGAGCGACTTACAGGAGCAATTAGGGTTAAGTGCCTTGCTCAAGGGCACATCGACAGATTTTTCACCTAGTCGGCTTGGGGATTAGAACCAGCGACCTTTCGGTTACTGGCACAACGCTCTTAACCACTAAGCTACCTGCCGCCCTGTGGTTCCTCAACGGAACCACAAGAGGACAGCGTTTGCACAATGATATAAAAGTGTTTGGGAATGTCGTATATACGAGCACAAAGCCAAAACCTCCAGATAGCCCTGGAGAAATAACAGAGAATGCATTTGAAAAACGAAAGAACATAATGAACAATTTTTTTAATTCAGTCACTTATTTCCTGGGAAAGTGTTGCCCTCTTGTGGTTGTGTTGAGGCATGACAATTGATACTATTTGAACAGGTAAACTGCTCTCATAATTCAGAATGATTGAATGTAATTTCTCTCTCTCGGAATAATTTTACCACTTAGATAAGGAATTAGATGGTGCCGTCGAGCCTTCAGCGGAGGGACCTGTAAAACAAAGTACACACACAACTCTTTCATGTAGGCCTACTGTTGTTCTATGTAGTTATATTATTATTATTAGTAGTAGTAGTAGTTCTGTTCTTCTGGAAATTCTTTACCGAGCCAATAACAATATGGTGGGCTCTGAGACACACACACACACACACGCACATAGAGAGAGAGAAATCTACCATCACTTTTAGGCCAAAAACAGAATAATAAATCACAGATTGCACCCCCCCTTAATCTTTTTTTCTACATCGCCACCACAGGAAGTGACAATTGGTGAGGAACGAGAAAGAAGCATTGTGTTATGTTAGTGTATGATTCTGGTAGTGTTATGATGTAAATTCTGTTCAAAGAAAATGCAATTGTTTAGCAGCCAGGTCCAATGGTTTTGGCCACACTTCTGATTTAATTCGTTGACGTTGTTAACAGATAACTTTGGTCGTGCGTAAATCTAACATAATTTACAAGCATATATTCTCAGAAAAGTTTCAGAAAAGTACGCAGACTAGATTGATGCCCAGACTGCTGGGATGATTTTAGATTTATCCTAAACAGCATGGCCGAAGTATCCATACCAACGAGATGATTCCGTACCGTAACTGTGCCAGCTCGAGTTCAGCTCATCCTCATTTCAGCCATCTCCTGACTACTGCGACCGACCTCAATCCGGGTTTCCAGCGTAGAATCAGCGATAACGCAAAAGTGAACAAATCCGTTTGTATTCTTTTTGTAGGCTATATTTAAACTTTCCTGCGGTCGTCGATGACTCGCAGGCGGAGTGTTTTCTCTCAGGAGAGCGGAAACTGGCCTGGAGGCGTGACAGATGCGGGGAGGACTTACCTTAACCAATTGAACTGCAACGAGAGTATGGGACTTCCTGTGAAATAATGATTTTATTTGTGTGTGTTTGTTGTCTTTTTTCTTTCATGGTACATTTGAGATGTGAGCAAACTGCTCTAAATCTGCAAGACAGGGTATTCTCAGGAGTATTCCAGGCCCCATTAACTACTGTTGTATAAATAATAATAATAATAATAATAATAATGTGTAGCCTAGCATAACAGAACTGCACACAAATACAAACACGGCCCCAAAGCCAAGTGAGAATTTAATAAAGATAAATCATAACAACATTAATCATTATAAATACTTTGGACATGACTGTACAGATAAACTCCAAATGACAATACAAAATATACAAAAACAGTGACTGTTTCTTAAATTTGCAGCCCTTCAATATCCATGGCAATAAGCAGGGTTGTGTGTGTGGTAGGGTCTAGGGTTGGGAGCCAAACCACTTTCCAGTTTCAGTCAGAATCATGGGAACAGGTGCCTTTACAGAGGATACTGGAGCGGCTGGAGCCACGATGGAGTCCTCAGGAATAAGCAGAGCCCAGGAGACATGAAGAGGAGTGGAACTCAGTGCCAACCCTACCAACTCTCTCTTCTTCTTTCTTTCTCTCTCTCTCTTCTTTCTTTCCCTTTCTCTCTCTTCTTTCTTGTCGTTACCCCCAGACCCATCTCTCAGACTGGGATGACTTCAGCTGTACCGACTCACTGCTGTCTTCCGCCCTCTGCTGAAGGATAGAGATACACACAGGGTTAATACACACACACACACACACACACACACACACACACACACACACACACACACACACACACACACACACACACACACACACACACACACACACAGGTACCTTGTTGGCGATGGCCCTGAGCTTGCCGAGCAGTGAGGGTTTGTGGGAGTAGACCACGTCATCCTCAGGCTCTTCCCCCTCGGCCAGGGCACAGCTATCTGCCGCCGGCAGCTCACACTCCTTATTGGCTGACATCACCAGCCGAGAGTACTTATACTCCAGCCTGACAGGGGCGCCATAGCGACACAGAAACACACAGGACACAGAGATGCAGGAGTCAGGAGCGTTGTACTACATCCTATGGCTAGGATGGTTATTTGATTAACAGGTGTCAGTCAATCACCTCTTGTTCTTCTTCCAGAAATAGCAGGTGAGAGAGATGAGCAGCACAGCTAAGAAGGCCCCGCCCCCTACCCCCACCTTTAGCCATAGGGCGATGGCCTCGCAGGGGGTGGAGCTCTTAGCTGGCAGGGACATGCCTTTGGTGCACAGCTTTGGCTCATTCCACACAGACAGAGTCTCCTACAGAGAGAAAGAGAGAAAGAAGGTGAGAGGGAAGGAGGGAGGAAGTGATGGAGAGAGAGTAGAGAAGAAGAGAAAGTAGGTTCAATTGAAATGCCAAGAGGTGAAAGTAAGAGTAGCATGAGTGTGTTAAAGGAGAGGAAGAGAGAGGGAACAGAGGGTGTGTAGGTTACCTGGACCCCTCCCTTACAGGCTCCCTCTATCTGGTGATAGTCGTCCTGGGTGCAACGGGGACAGGCGCTCCCACTCTCCCACAGGAAGTGAAACGTACAGCCGTCACACGTACCTGCAGGGCATGCACTGCAAGCACACACACACAACACACACAACACACACACCACACACACAAACACACAAACACACACACACACACAAACATACACAGGAGAAATGTAGAAGGAGCTAATGAAAATTCACACACAAATAATACAGAAATGTTTTCAGCTCAAATGTTGAGCAGACAGTCAGACAGGTGATGTTGAGCAGATAGTCAGACAGGTGATGTTGAGCAGATAGTCAGACAGGTGATGTTGAGCAGACAGTCAGACAGGTGATGTTGAGCAGACAGTCAGACAGGTGATGTTGAGCAGACAGTCAGACAGGTGATGTTGAGCAGACAGTCAGACAGGTGATGTTGAGCAGACAGTCAGACAGGTGATGTTGAGCAGACAGTCAGACAGGTGATGTTGAGCAGACAGTCAGACAGGTGATGTTGAGCAGACAGTCAGACAGGTGTGTGTACCTGGGAACTGTGAGTTGCCCGCGGTCGGTCTTCTCTGGGTTGCAGCGTATCGTCATGACCGCACTCCGACCACGCTCACAGGATCCAGTCGCCTGAGTAGACCTGAGAAAGCGAGAGCATGGTCGAACACACACACACACACTTTCAACCACACTGACTGGTCTTCACTGGAACCATTAAACTATGAATACTGTTCAATGGCATTTAGCTCTACACTGGCCTACCTGTAGAAGAAGTTGATGTCTGGAATGCCTTTTGAGTTGTCAGAGAAGAGTTCTGGTCTGGTGTTTATTCCGTCTAAAACACTGTCCATTGTCGCTCCTGAGAGAGAGATTACATACACACATGCAAAGAGAAAGAGAAAACAACTTTCAAATGAAATAGTTGAAAATAAATCTGTTTTTGTATCAAGAGTATACTTTGTGCTTTGCCTATATAACTACTTGTGGTTGTGGCACTGTCCAATAATCATTATTACAGTAATTAAGGCACTATTCTATTGCCATCTCACCGAGGAAGGTATCAGCCAGACTGATAGACTGGGATGCCAGAGCTGTCCTGAAGCCCCGCCCATCCGCAGGAATGATGGTTGATTGACAGATGAAGCTGTCCACTGAGTTGACGAACTGGGTGGAATCACTCCCCATGTCCTTATTGGCGAGATCGGTGACATTATCTGTGCAGACAGCTGCCATCTTCCCCTGAAACAGAACACACACCGACGACCCTGAGGTATGTGTGTGTTATCTCGTGTCCACACAAGCTGATGTGTGTGTGTGTGAGTTACCTGGTGTCCACACAGGCTGACGTTGAAGATGTGGAGATACTTGGTGCCTTTAGAGGTGAAGCTGGGGCCGTTGGTGAGCGAGGCCACGGTGCTCAGAGAGCTCAGGTCAAAGGTCAGGGTGCGGTTGTTCTCCGTGTGACTGAAGGAGCAGTCGCTATAGCAACGAGAGTGCTCCTAGGAGGGGGCACAATAGCATCAAGTCAACACACATCGCACAAATAGTGGCTCACATTATACACACATGATAGTACCATGCTAAAAAAGACATTCTTATCCAGAGCAGAGACTGTTAACTGTTGATCTGGATGAGAGTAAAAATCATATAAGTATGGCCCTGAGATTTTAGATTAGGTTATGAGGATTTAATGTTATAAAGTGGTTCTAATGATTATAATGGTTACGTAAGGTTAGTTTGTAAGGTTGTAACCTATGGTTGTATGATTATATGAGTTGTGTGTTTGTGTTTGTAATATATGACCTTGCTGCTCTTACTCCCGGGGCCACAGGGCAGACACGCATCCTCGCCATATGTGTGGTGACCAGACAGGTATGTGTTGGGGGGGCACTCCTGGCACCGGTTGGTGTCTCTGTCAATGTAGAACCCAGCTGGGCATGGAATACACGACGACGACCCAGACCGCTGAGAACTCTGAGATAGGAGGGCGCAGGCCCGGCACGCAGATGCCACGCCATCCTGGACGTTTGTCACGCTCACTGAGTAGAGTTTCACCACGTCGCTGATGTACCGACGCACCTAGATACACAGACGTAAATATATTATATAGTGTGCAGTATGTGAGTGTGTGTGTGTAGCATGTGTGTATGCAGTGTCACTGTGTGTGTGTGTGTGTGTGTGTACTCACGTCCTGAGCCTGGTTGGTCCTCTGGAAGGCCCAAGTGTATGATACGGATGCGTTCTTGGTCATGATGTGTGTGTAGGACTGTCTCTCCTTACTGCCCTCCCATGACTCCACCACCATAGTGCTCTTCCTGTTCACATCCTGCAGGGTGCGACACACACACAGGGTTGTTTTTTTTTTTTTTTTTTTTTTTTCGGGGGGAAGGATCAGCTTAATATTGCAGATAGATTGTATCTTCTATCAATGTAATTGTCTGCATCACTTCCAATCCCCCATATTTTTTTTTATTTTTTATATATATATATTCCCCTTTATTACTTTTCAACCCCACCATCCTTTCCCTACTTGGAGTAAATTAGTGAACAACAACGCCCAGGCCTCTACTTCCGGTCCATACTCACTATCTACACCTTATGGACAGAGTTAATTTTACAATAATTCTATATCTATATATATATATATATATATATATATATATATATATATATATATATATATATATATATACATACATACATACACATACACACACACATACATATATATATATATATATATATATATATATATACATATATATATACATATACATATACACATCTATTTATTTTTTTTCTCCTGAACTTCTTCTACTCTCAACCTCTCCGATCATCTTCATGATGTCCATCCGGTTTGCCTCTAAATGCCATATCTTTCTAACTGTGCTCCTTCCCAAAAGCTCCCAACATACAACCTATATACTTATTATGGACACAGTATGCTTACATTATTAGCTATCTTTGTTATTATTTGTTGTTATTTGTTATTAGTCCCATCCTTCAACTCTATTCAATACCTCCCATCTATCTCTTAACACCATCCATATAGGATTTCTATTTGCCATATATATTTCAACCATACTGTGATGTTTTACAAAAGTTCTGAACCTTTCTATTCTCATTGCTTCTACAGATTGTGAATTAAAAATAAACATTTTTGCTAAAAGTATTATTATATTATTGATTGATTGACTATGACTTTTCAGATCACCCAGTAATGCTATCTGCAAGGTTAGTTCCAGGTAAATATTGCAATCCTTTAGCCATTCCTGGACCTGTGTCCAAAAACAAGCTACAAATGGACAGAACCAAAACAAATGATCTAATGATTCTATCTCTTCACAGCAAAATCTGCAGAGCTGGGAAGATTGTATCCCCCATATAAATAACATTCTATTGGTAGCAAGAATTTTATATAATAATTTAAATTGAAAGATTCTAATTTTTGAATCCGGTGTCGTTTTGCGTGTCAGTTCATAAACACTATGCCATGGGATCGGTACGTCAAAGATCTCTTCCCAACTATTTTGCAATCTATATGGGACTGCTGTCAATCCTTTGGTCCTTAAGTGAAACTGATATACTTTTTTATTTATCACAGTTTTCCTTAACCAATTATGTTCTTTAATGCAAGGCCGACAGACAAGTTCCTTACTTTCTCCCCCTTCAACTTTCCTCTTCCACTTTTGCGGTATGGCTGCAATTATTTGGTTGTAATTTTGGGTAGAGCAGACATTTCCATATGTTTTTATTAGCTGCATGTGCGACATAACTCCACCAGTCCTACCGATGATATCATTTACGAAGATTATACCTTTTTTAAACATTCTGTCAATAAATATAGGTTTTTTGTCAATTAGTATATTTGAATTTAACCACAATATTTGTTGCATTATTTGTTCTGTCGTTTCTGGAGGATTAAATTGAAATTGTAACCAACTTTCTATGGCTTGTTTTAGAAATAGTGACATTTGGGAGATTATTTCCTTTTCAAATAACTGAAAGTGAGAGGTTGTAATCTGAATAAAGGGAAAAAGGCCTTTCTTGAACAGTGGGTGAGACAATCTTACTAATTTGCTTGAGAACCAGTTCGGATTTAAGTATAACTTTTGGATGACTGAAGATTTTAGTGATAGGTCTAATGCTTTAATATTTAATAATTTCTGTCCTCCGAATTCATATTCATTATATAAATATGCTCTTTTAATTTTGTCTGGCTTGCCGTTCCAAATAAAATTGAATATTTTTTTGTCATATAATTTAAAAAACTGTTTGCTAGGCGTAGGCAAGACCATAAGCAAATAGGTAAACTGGGATAATACTAAAGAGTTAATCAGGATGATTTTTCCACAAATTGACAGGTATTTTCCTTTCCATGGTAGTAAGATCTTATCAATTTTTGTTAACTTTCTATTAAAAGTTATTGAAGTGAGATCATTTATTTCCTTTGGGATATGTATTCCGAGTATATCCACATCACCATCAGACCATTTTATTGGTAAACTACATGGTAATGTAAAAATTGTATTTTTTAGTGATCCAATACGTAATATAGTACATTTGTCATAATTTGGTTTTAATCCAGAGAGGTTAGAAAATGTATCTAGATCCTCTATGAGGCTGTGGAGGGATTCTAGTTGTGGATCTAAAAGAAAACATGAATCATCTGCGTACAATGACACCTTTGTTTTTAAGCCCTGTATTTCTAATCCTCTGATATTATTATTGGATCTGATTTTAATAGCTAACATCTCGATGGCCACAATAAATAGATATGCCGATAGTGGACAACCTTGTTTCACTCCTCTTGACAGTTTGAAACTTTCTGAGAAATAGCCATTATTTACTATTTTACACCTAGGGTTACTATACATGATTTTGACCCATTTTATAAGAGATTCTCCAAAATTGAAATGCTCCAGGCATTTATATATGAATTCCAGTTGAACTTTATCAAATGCCTTTTCGAAGTCTGCTATGAATAGCAGGCCTGGTTTCCCATATTTTCCATAGTGTTCTATTGTTTCCAATACTTGCCTTATATTGTCTCCAATGTATCTTCCATGTAAAAAACCTGTCTGATTAGAATGAATAATATCCGACAATACCTTTTTAATTCTATGCGCTATACATTTTGCTAGGATTTTTGCATCACAACACTGAAGTGTAAGGGGCCTCCAATTTTGTAAATGGACTGGATCTTTATATTTTCCACTTGTATCCTGTTTCAGTAATAATGAGATCAGACCTTCTTCTTGAGTGTCAGATAATCTACCATTTACATAGGAGTGGTTAAAACATGCTAATAACGGTCCTCTTAGTATTTCAAAAAAGGTTTGGTATACCTCGATTGGTATGCCATCCAACCCTGGAGTTTTCCCGGACTTAAAGTCTTTAATTGCATCCAGAAGTTCCTCCTCTGTAATTTCACCTTCACATGAGTATTTCTGTGTGGCTGTTAATTTGACATTATCAATAGGAAAAAGATCTCTACAATTAGCTTCAGTTAGAGGAGATGGAGGCGACTGAAAAGAAAACATATGCTTAAAATACTTTGTTTCTTCCTTCAAAATATCATTAGGTGAATTATGGGTGACTCCGTCAATTGTAACCAGTTTCATTAAGTTCTTTTTGGTAGCATTCCTATGTTGAAGATTAAAAAAGAATTTTGTGCATTTTTCCCCATATTCCATCCAGTTTGCTTTATTTTTATAATATATTACACTTGATCTTTCTTGAATAAGTTTTTCCATTTCTTTTTGTTTTTCCTCTAATTTATTCTGAGCCTCTATGTTACAGTTTTTATTGCCATCTATCTGTTCTGTTAGACTTTCTATTTCCTTTCTTAGTATAAACTCTTTTGACCTAAATTGCTTTTGTTTTCGAGATGAGTACTGAATTGCATGGCCTCTAAAGGCACATTTAAAGGTGTCCCATACAATAAGGGGATTCGCTGTACCTAAGTTATGTTGGAAAAAGTCAGTTATAAATTCCTTTGTTCTAATTATAAATAAATTATCATCTAATAGGCTTTGATTAAATTTCCAATATCCTCGCCCACGTGGAAATTCAGTCAGAGTAATGTATATGCCTATTATATGATGGTCCGACCGCATTCTGTCCCCTATCAACACTTTTTTTACTTTTGGTGCCAACGAGAATGAGATAAGAAAGAAGTCAAGACGACTAGCTTGATTCAGTCTCCGCCATGTATATCTCACTAGATCAGCATATTTAAGCCTCCATATATCTACTAGTTCTAATGTATCCATGACATTCACAATTTCCTTAAGAGCATGTGGGTGATTGTTTGTGGTGTGATTTCCTTTTCGGTCCATTGAGCTATTTAAAACAGTATTATAATCCCCCACCATAATAATATTGTCTTGAGTTGCTTGCAGGCTTGATAATTTATTATATATATTGTCAAAGAATTGTGGATCATCATTATTTGGTCCGTAAAGGTTAATGAGCCATATCTGTTTATTGTCCAATACCATATTTAAAATAATCCATCTACCTTGCGTATCTATTTGGACAATTTGCACATTCGGATCGAAATTACTATTAATTAATATCATCACCCCTTTTGAATTTCTTTGCCCATGGGAGAAGTATATTTCCCCCCCCCATTCTTTTTTCCACGCTACTTCATCTCGAATTGTTGAATGAGTTTCCTGTATACAATAGATATTATATTCCTTCTCTTTGAGCCATGTAAATATTGTTCTTCTTTTGTTATTATCAGCTAAGCCATTACAATTATAACTGGCTATACTTATTTCACCATACACCATAATGAGATACAAGTTTCAAGTCTATTTATCATTATATATGTTTGTAAATTTACCAATAAAAAATAGCGTAATGATTGAGTGTCCATATAGCTGTACCGTGATATTTGCATTGCTACGGAGTAACCCTTCAATTGTTCTCCACTAATTCCCCCGCTAAAGCCCCTCCCCATCCCAAGTTGAGCCGTCATCCCAGTGATCAGCATCCCCCCCACGTCCCTCCGTATCCCTAAGGCCCTGAGAGGCCAGGACCCATCCATCGAAAACAGCACACAGTGCCACCCACAAAACAGAAGCAGGTTAACCGCCAAAAGCATTTCCAATGCTTTCACCTCTATATATATATATATCTATATAACTATTATTTATTTATTTTATTATGCATATCCTATTTTCCATCATTATCAATTAATATGCGTAATAATGTCGGCAGTTCACGCATAGGATTCTAACATATAACCAGGATTGCCATTATATTACATTTAATTCATTGACAAGCAATTATTATCCTAGCAAATAATTCCCGCGGTCCATCCCACACACCCCCCCCCCCCCCCCCCCCAACATCCCCACCCCCCCCACAACAGATGCCAGACCAGCACACACGCACATACTCACATACTCCAACACACTCAACCCCCCTCCTCCACAATCCACCATAAAATCCAATACTCAACGCACACAGGGTTTATATGGGAGCGGATCACACTAGTTTACAATTTACACAGTGACGGGTTTATCTGAAATCTCACTGCTTTACTGTGATTTAGTTGTGTATATTGTGTACTGTGATTGGCTGTGTTTGCTCAAATATACTTTGGTTTCATTTGGATACATGGGTTATTTTAACTGGGTCTACTGCAGGGATTATCAACTAGATTCAGCCGCGGGCCGATGTTCTCTTGAGCGGATGGTCAGAGGGCCGGAACATAATTACACATCATTTACATAATGCAAATTGACCGCAAGAAGCCCAAGCATAATGTTTGACTAAAACATATTCATTTCAAACCTTGCATACATTTGTATACGATCACATATATCTCTCTATTATACGTCGGAATACTTGGGAACAGATTTCCAAAATTAAAATCACTTGTAGCTGATTTGCTGATGTTTTTACAGTGTTTTACGTCCAACAACTATATTTTGTATTATTTATTTGGGCTCAGAAAACTTGGGGTGCCGCGGGCCGCCAGTTGGGGAAACCTGTTCTGCTGCATATGGCTTTACTAACAAACATAGATATTGATATGTATTTATCCAATAGCAGTATGGAAGTAGGTCACTCATGTATTGGCTATGTCTTACTGGCTATGTTGGGTTGGGTAATATTGGTTTACCGGCTAATACACTGTTGATATTGGCAGCAACATTTCCCTGAGATCCTAGACACACACTCGTGCAGATGCGAATAGTCCGACACACACGCACACACCATCATGAAGTAGAGCTCACAGTCGGCAGAGCAGATTGTCTCGAAGACGAAGATGATCCGGCCAAACTCAGTCCCGGTCATCCCAGCAAGTGATGTTGGTAACCTGACAGAACACACACACACAATTAACACACACACACACACCCACACCCAAACAGGGCCAATACAAAATTGTATATGCAATGCTTCACAATAATCATAGCCATGTGTTCATTCTGACCACATGACCTGACCAGGAAAACCTGTGAGCCCTAACAATAATATACAGTCAAGCCAAGACTAACTTGAAGCCAGGAACATGCAGGTTCAGGATGAGGTAATCGTTATCCGAGCCTCCAGCACCACTGCGGATGTGATCCCCTGCCACCTCCCAGCCTGAACAACAACATATTATTGTGATTGTACATTATATTAAACACACATCTACAGTTGAAGTCAGAAGTTCACACACACCTTAGCCAAATACATTTAGACTCAGTTTTTCACAATTCCTGACATTTAATCCTAGTAAAAATTCCCTGTCTTAGGTCAGTTAGGATCACCACTTTATTTTAAGAATGTGAATTGTCAGAATAATAGTAGAGAGAATGATTTATTTCAGCTTTTATTTATTTCATCACATTCCCAGTGGGTCAGAAGTTTACATACACTCAATTAGTATTTGGTAGCATTGCCTTTAAATTGTTTAACTTGGGTCAAACGTTTCGGGTAGCCTTCCACAAGCTTCCCACAATAAGTTGGGTGAATTTTGGCCCATTCCTCCTGACAGAGCTGGTGTAACTGAGTTAAGGCTTGTAGGCCTCCTTGCTCGCACACGCTTTTTCAGTTCTGCCCACAAATGTTCTATAGGATTGAGGTCAGGGCTTTGTGATGGCCACTCCAATACCTTGACTTTGTTGTCCTTAAGCCATTTTGCCACAACTTTGGAAGTATGCTTGGGGTCATTGTCCATTTGGAAGACCCATTTGCGACCAAGCTTTAACTTCCTGACTGATGTCTTGAGATGTTGCTTCAATATATCCACATAATTTCCCTTCCTCATGATGCCATCTATTTTGTGAAGTGCACCAGTCCCTCCTGCAGCAAAGCACCCCCACAGCATGATGCTGGCACCCCCGTGCTTCTCGTTGGGATGGTGTTCTTCAGCTTGCAAGCAGCACCCTTTTTCCTCCAAACATAACTATGGTCATTATGGCCAAACAGTTCTATTTTTGTTTCGTCAGACAAGAGGACATTTCTCCAAAAAGTATGATCTTTGTTCCCATGTGCAGTTGCAAACCGTAGTCTGGCTTTTTTATGGCGGTTTTGGAGCAGTGGCTTCTTCCTTACTGAGCGGCCTTTCAGGTTATGTCGATATAGGACTCGTTTTACTGTGGATATAGATACTTTTGTACCTGTTTCCTCCAGCATCTTCACAGGGTCCTTTGCTGTTGTTCTGGGATTCATTTGCACTTTTCGCACCAAAGTACGTTCATCTCTAGGAGACAGAACACGTCTCCTTCCTGAGCGGTATGACGGCTGCGTGGTCCCATGGTGTTTATACTTGCGTACTATTGTTTGTATAGATTAACGTGGTACCTTCAGGCGTTTGGAAATTGCTCCCAAGGATGAACCAGACTTGTGGAGGTCTACCATTTTTTTTCTGAGGTCTTGGCTGATTTATTTTGATTTTCCCATGATGTCAAGCAAAGAGGCACTGAGTTTGAAGGTAGGCCTTGAAATACATCCACAGGTACACCTCCAATTGACTAAAATGATGTCAATTAGCCTATCAGAAGCTTCTAAAGCCATGACATATTTTTCTGGAATTTTCCAAGCTGTTTAAAGGCACAGTCAAGTTAGTGTATGTAAACTTCTGACCCACTGGAATTGTGATACAGTGAATTATAAGTGAAATTATAATTCACGTTGTCTGTAAACAACTGTTGGAAAAATTACTTGTGTCACGCACAAAGTAGATGTCCTAACTGACTTGCCAAAACTATAGTTTGTTAACAAGACATTTGTGGAGTGGTTGAAAAAAGAGTTTTAATGACTTACTCCCTACAAACTGAGGGACACCACATATCTATTACACAGACATCTACGCTCCCATTGGTCAGAGAGACACAGAGTTATTACATATCTAGCAGGATGTCTGTATTAGACATATTTACTATTCACCTATGGACATGTGTATTACAACATATATTACACATCTCTTGACCCTAATCACCCTAGCCATGTTTCCGTCTCACCGTTCATGTCGTCACATTTGGAGTTGCCCACGTTGAAGCAGGAAGTCTTCATGTTGGAAGGGAGGACGTTCCACCATTTATACTCATACCCTAGTACTGGCTCTGTCCCCGCAGGACACTCCTCACACACTGGGACAGATACACACAACCGTCAACAACACATTTCATTTCAATATACAGCAATACACACGTGAGTGCTGTTTATGTATATACACATGTGAATATATATATAGTGTGTGTGTGTGTGTGTGTGTGTGTACCTGAGGTGCCGTCAGAGTGTGTTCCAGGAGGGCAGGGGAAGCAGGTGGAGTCGTTGGTGTTGTAGAAACCAGGGTTACAGGGCGGGCAGGCCTCTCTCTCCCCTGTAGGGGGCAGTGCCACAGCGCCCGTCACATTCTCCTCACAGATTCTCGGCTCCACCCACCGGTACATCACCTGCGTCTGTCACCACGGCAACCACAGCAGTTACATGACAACCATAGAGATACTACACACAGAATATGTATTATAATCTAATGTATATGACCACAGCCTTCTCTCTCTAAATGTACAGTATATATGTGTCTGACTTACCTTTCCCTCGCTGTCGCAGGCTGTGTGGATCTGAAAGTAATCCTTCTCTGAACATGGAGGCCTCTCCTTACACTGCGACCATCCCTCATCTGAAGGAAAGAGAGAAAGAGAGAGAGAGAGTGGATATTTTACCTGGCCTCTACTGATACATTTCAATGTGTCTGTGTCTAGTACATACGTGAGTACTGTGTGTCGGGGCAGGGCGTACAGGAGGTGGCTCCCTTGTTAGACGATGTGTTTCTGGGGCAGGGCTGGCAGGAGGAGGAGCCAGGGGCGGAGCTAAACCAGCCTGGTCGGCATGGGAAACACTCAGAGGTGTAGGCAACACCTAGACACATGAATTCATGAGGATGTTGTTTCGCCTGTCGTCTCACACTGTGGTCTCATTTGAACTTCCTAGAGCTAAGAATGGTGAGTTCTGGAGTGGGTAAGAAACTGCGATATTACACTGCCTTGACCAACCACATTACAGATGCATGCAGAATGTGAGCGAGAATATAGGTGAGTGTGAAGGTAGGGAGTAGCAGTACGGGTGGTCTTTACCCTCAATGTGGATGTTCCTGAGCAGCACTGGTTTAACCATCTTCCCTCCGACCAGGATCCCTGTCGTTCTCCAGTACAGTATGTTAGTGCCAGACTTCAGATTCACCTGAGTCACATGTCACACAATATGTTCCACACAGATTATGTAACACACATCACACACACCAATCATATAACACACACGTATCACACACACTGCCTTCCTACTCACCGTGTGTGTGTCCCACTCTCCGTTGGTGGTGAGTTTGATCCACTTCTGATCGTCTGTCTGGGCCATCTCCTGACACTGCTCATTCTGGACCTGAACATGTCACCATGGTAACCACTCAGAATATTGCATCACGTGATTCTCTCGCTTCCAATCAGCAGCTGATTCTCCTCACCACAGAAAAGCCCTCACTTGCCCACATCTATTGACGTAAAACCCATTGATGTACAAAAATATATTAATGTACAATTAAAGTCTTCCCTGCTACGGCAAAACAGCCCACTTTTCATCTCTACGTCAACCAGCTAAAAAAATGGGTAATAAATGAACTGATATAAACTTCAGCAAGGAGGAGAAAGTCAGACTCACGTAGAACTCAAAGAAGATATTGTTGTCAGGGTACTGGTAGCTGAAGGAGACGGAGCCCTGCTTCTCCAGATGCACAGCGTACACCAGAGACACTGTGCACTCATCACGACTAGACTCCAGATACACACCCTGCGGCGTCCACAATGAGCTACAGTACACAGAGAGAAAGAGAATACAGCACTATTGTGAGTTTGTGTGTGTGACTGTATGTGTAGGACAGGTGTGTGTAGTATATGTGTGTGTGTTTTGGGTTTTACTATCCTTGTGGGGACCAGAAACATTTTCACCACAGGGGAAAAAGGCTATTTTAGGCTTAGGGTTACAATTAGGGTTAGGGTTAGAATTAGGGTTATGGTTTAGGTTAAGGGTTAGGAGTTAGAGTTAGGGTTAGAGGTTAAGGTTAGGGTTATGGAAAATAGGGTTTTGAATGGGAATAAACGGTTTGGTCCCCAAAAGGATAGTAAAACAGATGTGTGTTTTACCTATTACAGGCCTGACTCTCCTCTCCACTGGGTCCTGGGTCCATGTAGGTGGCCAGGCTGGTGAAGCCGGCAGGGATAGTGTCCCATTGGTCGAAACGCACCCCACTGCCCAGCGAATAGGAGCCGGCCGCACATGGCGTACATTGCTGAGCAGACATCTCTAGGAACTCTCCCGCTGCGCACGAGAACACTGACAGACAGAGAGGGAGAGAGGAGGGTCACACACACACGTCACAGACACATTCACACCTAGACAGTATACATACTGTCTCTCTCTGTCTCATGTACGTATGCTGCTATCTTGAACAGGTTTCTAGAAAAATAGATTTTTATCTAATATAATAATATGCCATTTAGCAGACGCTTTTATCCAAAGCGACTTACAGTCATGCGTGCATACATTTTTTGTGTATGGGTGGTCCCGGGGATCGAACCCACTACCTTGGCGTTACAAGCGCCGTGCTCTACCAGCTGAGCTACAGAGGATCTAAATGAGGCAAACCTGAATAAATAAAGGTGAAATAAAATGTGAATGAAAGCACGCACACACACACTACTCACAGCAGTCTGTTCCTCTGGTGGGAGTAGGCAGGCCTGAGCAGGTGCCCAGATTGTGGGGGATGGCCACCCTCCATCGAGACCCTGTACTGTCACACTCTGTATACTCATAGTAGTAGTCTGTCTGGAACATACACAAACATCCAGTAGTCATATTAGAGCATGATACACACATTCACTTAGATACACATTCACAGTCACACACACATGTCCCACTTGATAAAACATAATCTAAGACACTCCTAAATCTGCAGTGACAGAACAGGTTGCAAGGATATCATTTTTAGTGACATCTCCTTGTCACTTTTTTGTCAATGTGCCAGAACACCAATTCACTCATCATATGCAGTTGTTTTTCAAGACAGAATGCACCAAATTAATCTAATAAGCTGCATAGGCATAATAAACAGCCAACATCAAGTATTATGGAAAGCCAGTGGTAGCGCAGGTTGTCATCAGTGAGGCTTGGCAGATAAGCAAAACAAATCAGACGGAAAGAAAAGAAAGCACCATTTATAACTGACAGAAAGGCACCATCATGGTCTCTGAGCAGCTCTGATGACAGAGGCACCATCATGGTCTCTGAGCAGCTCTGATGACAGAGGCACCATCATGGTCTCTGAGCAGCTCTGATGACAGAGGCACCATCATGGTCTCTGAGCAGCTCTGATGACAGAGTCACCATCATGGTCTCTGAGCAGCTCTGATGACAGAGTCACCATCATGGTCTCTGAGCAGCTCTGATGACAGAGTCACCGTCATGGTCTCTGAGCAGCTCTGATGACAGAGTCACCATCATGGTCTCTGAGCAGCTCTGATGACAGAGGCACCATCATGGTCTCTGAGCAGCTCTGATGACAGAGTCACCATCATGGTCTCTGAGCAGCTCTGATGACAGAGTCACCATCATGGTCTCTGAGCAGCTCTGATGACAGAGTCAGAGACTGGTGTCTGCTCTGCTGTATGTTAAGTTAATACTCTGTGTTATTACCGCTAATCTTTTGTCTCAGCCATGTGCGTTTGTTCTTCTGTTTGTTTACTACTAAGTAGTAAGCCAGTTGTGAACAGGTCACGTCAGGTCAATGACATTACAACTTCTACCTGAAAAACCAGTTCTTCCACACAACCAAACGTGTGTGTGTGAGAGAGAGAGAGAACGTGAGAGAAAGGGAGAGAGAGCAAGAGAGAGAAAGGGAGAGAGGGAGGATCCCCACAGAGAAAAGGCATAAGGAGACTGGATGGTCATCTTGTTTTGGAGGCCATGTTGGTTTGTCTCTAAGCAATCTATATGCAGCCAGTCATGCAACACTTCACTTCCACCACCATGTTGCTCTCCATCCCCATCCTCCCAAACCTACTGTTCACCCAGCATTGCCATGGCAATCAATCAGGACCACCGACAAACAGCTCACTGCCACCCAAATAATTATTGCAGCCAAAGTGGGTGAGTGTGTGTGTGTGTTTGTATATACTGACTGTATGTGGTTCTGTTAATGCCAAATGTGTGTGTGTTTGAGAGAAAGAGACAGCAAGAAAGCGAGAGAACGAGAGAGAGAGAGAGAGTTTAAGGCTGTGTGTGGAGTATAGATAAGCCTGAGCTCTTTTGTACAGATCATTATCGCTCTCAAGCTCTAACAAGTATTGTTCCTGCCATTTCCACACAAATTTTGGGGACATGGGCACACACATGCACGCAAACACATGCATAACAAACTCTCAACAGGTGAGGCCATATATCAGCTAGATGAAAGTTAGCTATAGAAACCCCTTAGTTCCCATGCACCATGGCAACCCCTTTCAAGTGGAGTGCACCTGCACCTGTTTCCCCTGAGGCAACTGGAGTCTGGGGAGGGGCTGATGAGTAAATATTGGTACTGTGGTGAATATGGGGCTTGTGCAGTGGAATTGGAGGTAGATAAAAGGCTGTTGAGGTTAATGTGCATCCTTTGTCTCCTGGTGACTCATCATGGTCACCATGGATACAGAGTTGACTATGTGCCACAAGAAGAGATATTTAGTGCCAGTGTGACATATCCATCATCCATGAATCCATCAGTGTGTGTGTAGATCTGGCAGTGTAAGGGGACACACTCTGGGACACAAATCTGACAGCACTCAATCATTTTCAGATCAAATAATATGGAGAAGGCTGGGATATGGAGGGCTTCCAGGCAGCTGTTTTCCTTAGAGAGCTGATATGATAGCCATAATAGATTAATGTAACCGGATAATGTAGTGCCAGGGCCCTTGCTGTTCAACTGTCAGTCCCTCCTCTGTTTTCCTCTTACTCAGCGGTAATATTACTCCCGCACATCGACGGGAGGCAGCATGGATGAGGATGGATGCCAAGTGATCCGCTCAGTGCGTCGTCATCATATTATGGAGCCTTATATTTTGTCAACATGCTTAGGACTTAAGCCGATAAGAATAATAGGCGACCAACACATTTTAAATCCCACCACTAACAAAGAAGGCCTCCATAACATTGTCTATCTCCACGCCATTCCACGCCAATTGGCATTTTATAACAATGATTGGCAGAAGGTTGTAGCCTATAATCCTCTGGTTAATGTTTATTCTTGACCCATATGATAACGTTCGTAACATAAACATGATTAATATGGTTGGGACATAGCCTAGTATAAGATGATTACACATAGTGCGTTCAGGGCACTTGGTGGCAATGTCATGGCTTGCTTATTTATTGTAATGAAATAACAGTGTTATAAATAACAGTGCGACAGCCACTGCCGCTTGTGTCGAGCTGCGCGCACTTACCTCATTGCACGAGCGCAGGTCACTGCTCGCCGACACCCATTGCCGAGCGGTGATGATGAATAAAAAACAATTAAGAAAACGGATCCCGCGCGACTGTTCCCTCATCCTCGCTTCGTTTTAAGACAGTCCGTTTAAGGCTTCGGATGAAGACCAAACGCAATGACTGTGCGTGATTTTGGTTATGGTGCCTTGTCCTTATGCATGCGCGCGCTTCTCTCCACCCACTCCGTTACGCTGAGCTCAGATCCATCAGCCTGTCACAGGCACGCGGCTGTCGTCACTCTGCTAGCGCACGGGCTTAAGACAGATAATTGACAGCAAGAACAATGTGTTTTGTTAGTAGGTCCACCATCTGTGTATAGACCTATTACCAACAGTGGTCACTGTTAAAATATATTACCGTTTGTTTCCATAAATGATTAGGCGAACGTTAAAAAATCTTACAGCAGCCCAATAACATGGAATGGGGTGAATGGCGGTCAAAATGGAGGGGCTAAATAGGCAGACAGATGGGTCACGCATTGGGTCAAGCAGCAGACCCTGGCACCACACACCACTCTAAATTAAGCACCAGGAAGTTACTGAGCTGCTAACTTATCAGCTAACAACCACACTAAACCAGTTGTAGGCCTACCTTGATTCTCAAGAGGAGTTGTGCCACATGCAAGATGAGACATCAATGAAGTAGAATACAACCAGTTTAGCAGCAAAACATTAACAACACAGAAATACTGACATAGTAAAATAAATGAAAGTGTGTAAAAAATATATAAAGGATATTTCGTGCTGAAACCCTTACATAAAGACCAATGGTATTGACTACGTTTATGGTTAAAATCCTCTTATTTTATTATTTTATATGTGATAAGGCCACACAGAGGGCTAGATATAATTACAGACGCCTGTGATAATCTGAAGTACCCAAAAGGGCCACTAGATATCCTTTGATAAATGACACAACATCCTTGAAAGTTACCAAAATTCTGGTAGTTTACTGGTAAACTTCGAAAGTTACCAGTAATATACCCTCTCTTTGCAACCCTAACCAGGATACATTTAGGCAGTGTCGCCCTGGAGACATGTATGCCATAGAAATACAATTTCTATGATATGGTACATGGGAGGGAGGTGCCAGATGGGTGTCTGTAGAGGTGCAGCAAGTCACAGTTCCGGGGCAGTGTCTACAACGTATGGACACCTGACAGTCCAGCTCACAGGTCCAATATAGGGTAGACCCGTTGCAGGGGTGGAAATTCTGCTGTTAGTGCCAGTCTGAAGTAGTGGGCTCTGCTATAGTGTCATGTCATCACCCATCCCCCCTCCTATCAACACATTCACACACACACACACACCAGCTGCCTGCCCCTATACATGGCCATCCGCATTCTTGTAGAGCGCTATCAGCCATTATCTAGACTTGTACTCCCTCAATGAGTGTTTTTTCCATGGAGCAGAAGGGTGAAGAATGCAGAAAGACTCTGTTTTAACTCTCCCCAAAACCTGCTGTTGCACTAACAGATGCCCCTGAGAAAGAGAAAATGAGAGCGGCAAAATTGTAATGCCAAACAAAAGTATCAGATTCAGCTTCCTACTACTCTACTGTTAAATTGTGATTAAAATATCTATCATTGGTACTCCAAAAGGCCTACTCAGCGAAGTGCAAAACAGTTACATATTTCATCACTGGGTGGCAGTAATGCACCATGCTTGCCTGCAGTCCATATAGCCATTATGCTAACAGTCAAATACTGTATCATACATCAAACCCCAATAAACATGTCCCTGTTGGGTAGGCTCAGGCTGAGCCCCCCGTGTAATTCAGTTGGTAGAGCATGGCGCTTGCAACGCCAGCGTTGTGGGTTCGTTTCCCACGGGGGGCCAGTATGAAAATGTATGCACTCACTAACTGTAAGTCGCTCTGGATAAGAGCGTCTGCTAAATGACTAAAAATGTAAAAATGTAGATGAGCTGTGTGTCGGGTCCCACAGAGGCTATACACTACAATGTCTTACTTCATTGCAAGTTTATGTAGTTGATAGTTGGAAACTGTTGGTTTCAATGTACCTGGTTCCCTGAATATTTGGTGAAGAAAAGTATAGGAACATGTTGTATTACGGGTGGCTAGCACCTGTCGAGTGCAAGTGCCAGTTGGTGGCAGCGATACATCTTGTACCAATCTGCATGGCATTGTCTTTACACGAAGAAGAAAACGGTGGTTTCCGGTTGAGCAAGGAAGTGACGCTACCCACAGGATCAAAACATGAAAGATGCTGGCCAATTTCTCCTCAAAAACCAACTGCAGCTTTCTGCAGATTATCTCGACAATGCAAGGAAAGTGTGTTATCCAATATATACATCTTAAAAATGGCCACATGGTACAGCAAAACATCTTTGGATCTATGCCGAGATAATACCAGCTGTTTTTGAAAGATAAAGGCTAACGTTAGCTAGATTTCCAAGTTACTCTTAGCCTCTTGCTAGCTATCTAGCACACTCATAACTGAGTTGAAATTAACCAGGCAATCATCCAGACGTATGGGCTGAACATTACCATATATAGGCCTGGTGACTGCGGTGCGACTGGAGTTGCAGACCACCCCTGCGCCTGAGAAATGTTAACTGTGACAGGCCGTCATTAACAGATCGAGGCCGGAAGAGGACAGTCAACAAAACCGATCACTTGACAACACTAGCTAGCTAACCCAACCACTAAACATGTCATCTGAACAAATAATCGTAATTGTTATGGATGACAAAACGTACAACGTCAACAAAAGCAAGTTAATAGAAAAAAGCGACTACTTCCGTGCACTGTACAGCTCTGGGATGCGCGAGTCCAGAGAGGATTCAGTGCAACTGCAGGGGCTGAGTGTGCCAGGGCTCGAGCTGGTCCTGGAGTTTATCAACACCTCCAAAGTGAAAGTAGTCAACGAGACCCTGGAAGACCTGATTGAGACTGCTTCTTTTTTGCAAGTCACCTCTATTCTAAAACTCATTTCGTCTGAAATTCGACAAGAGAATTGTGTGGAACTCTACAGCCTATCTGAGGTATATGGAACTCATGATCTACGCAACGCTTGTCTCAGATACATGAGCTGTCACTACCACCCGATGCTGCGGAAACCAGAGTTCAGCGACTTACCTGCTGCCCTGCGCAACCAGGTTAGAGAGATGCGTATGAAAGGCACGGCCACTCTGGTGGCTATCGGACTCTTCACCTGTCTGGCTCTGGACCTACCAGACCAGGACGAGCCCTGGTCCATGCTGAGGTATGGGGAAGTGGAGCAACGCTGGAAGCCGCTCGCTAACAACCTGCCCTCTGACATGGTCAATGTGAGAGGCTACGGCTCAGCCGTGTTAGACAACTACCTGTTCATTGTCGGTGGGTACAGAATGACCAGCCAGGAGATCTCAGCTGCACACTGCTACAACCCCTGTAGGAATGAATGGAACCAGGTAGCCCCCCTGAACCAGAAGAGGTCAGTACAGGTCAGCTATATGAATAGACCTCTATGCAGTCTGTCCCTGTCTTGAGCTCCAATACTACTGCACTGTTGGAGCTAGGAACACAAGCATTTCACTACACCCGCATTAACATCTGCTAAATATGTGTATGTGACCAATACAATTTGATTTGATTTGAATATCCAGTCTGTTCTGATGTCTTGATCTTCAAACTGCTTTGATGCTGAGCCAGCAAACTACATAGGCTACAGTATGTCTCCATTCTGTAATGTTATTGTATGTCCGTCTCTCCTCCGGTCAGGTCCAACTTCAAGCTGCTGGCGGTACGAGGGAAGCTGTATGCAGTGGGAGGCCAGTGTCAGGGCACTGTGGAGTGCTACAGCCCTGAACAGGACTGGTGGACCTGTGTGTCGTCACTGCCTGACCCCCTGGCAGAGTTCTCTGCCTGCGAGTGCCAGGGCATGATCTACGTCATGGGAGGATACACTGCCAGAGGTTAGTGGGGGTGATTTTAATTCCCAGCAGAAGCGAGAACATTTTTCTAAAATGTCCAATGTAGACAGACAGTAGACATAAAGAACTGTAGGCTACACAAATAGTGCTTGTCCATTTGACAAAATATCAACTGCTTTTAAAATGATTGTAACAAATGCTGTTATTGTTTCTCTCTGTATCTACTAGACAGGAATACCAGCGTGCTCCGCTATTGCCCCTCCTCTGACAGTTGGACAGTGTTCCGCTCCTGCTCGGCCCACGTGCGTAAGCAGCAGATGCTCTCGGTGGAAGATACCATCTACCTGGTGGGGGGGTACACCCACGAGCTGGAGCCAGGTCCTGGGCGGCGGGCCAGCCAGACGGAGGACATGCTGACGGTACAGTCTTACAACGTGACCACGGGGGAGTGGCTCCACCTGAAGGACAACACCTCCAAGTCGGGCCTGAACCTCACGTGCACGCTGCACAACGACGGCGTCTATATTATGTCGCGTGACGTCAGCCTGCCCACCAGCCTGGAGCACCGCGTCTTCCTCAAGTACAACATCTTCTCAGACGCCTGGGAGGCCTTCAGACGCTTCCCCGCGCTGGGCCAGAATATGCTACTCTGCTCCCTCTATCTGCCCAACGTTCTATGAACGTTGTGGATGGGATGTAGGATGTTTAGTTGATGCCAGTGGTAGTACAGTCCAGAGACTACGTCATATGCCACAAGGGGCTTGTTTGTGCGTGCAGGGCTACATAGTTCCCATGAAGAGAAGTGGTAACGGTAGAGCAGTAGATGGCTGTCATAGGACACAGTATGGCCAAATCTCTGTTGGTGGGGCAAAATATAGAAAGACACAGCTTGTTACATTATTTAAACCTTAAAGTAGCTACAGGCAAAGCAACAGTCATGCATTGTGGGTCAATGTCAAAGTTAGCATAGCAGCATTGGCCTACTATCGAGATCCATTTTCGGATTATTTTATTAGAAGTAGACTTGAATCATGTAAAACATTCCCTATTGTTTACACTGCAAATTAAAATGATAGATTTGCAAAAATCTTCATCTTAGTGTTCACTACAAACCTTAAACGCTAATGGAAATTAGTAATAGATTTAATACATGTCATATTGGATATTGAAGAAAGTTTGTAGCCAAGACATGGCTTTGGTTTTACACTGCCGGTTTTGCAATGGGCGATTTGAAGAACTTAAATAAAATGCTAAGCTGATGCCGGACCACCATTAATAACTAAACAAATGTCTTAACTCTTGCGTGAGAAGAAAAATGGTAGAATCATGAATGGAAGGGGACTGATGAAATGGAGTAATTCATTGACTGGATTTAATTTATGAACATTGTTTAGAAAACAAATGCTAAGCTCAGCAGCAGTACAGTTCAAGGAAATGAATAAGGAACGTGCCTTCTCCCTCACCTGGGGGATTTTGTACAGATGCACAAAAGTTGAATTATAAGTGACCACCAAAACTGTTGTTTTTTCCTTTTTCACTGTTGAATTATCAGGAAAGGGCTTTCATTAGGGTACGTTAAGGACAAATTGATGAAAGACGATGAGAAATTAGTTTCGGTTTAAAGGTAGACTCAGCGATATGACCTAGATACAGAAAGTAAACAGCATAGTGGGTCAATTTTCACAACTAAGAGCGTTGAAGCGTGAGGCTCAAGTTCTCAGCTGTTTTGATGCCCTGGCTACCACGCTGTGAACAGTGAAGTGAACCCGTGCACATGCGCAGATACTGTGTGTGACTGTCTGAGAGCGAAGTGTTGCATCTCACTCATCTCAATATCTCCAGTGCTGCTTGTGGCAATGTAGTTTTGCTGAGTCTACCTTTAATTAAAGGTGATTACAAACCTTTACTAGCTTGTATGAATGCAGTCTTTCTGCTGATAATACAACTATGCTGTTTGGCTTCTAAAGATGTTGGAGTTTGTTTAATGTACTGTATATTGTTTTGTCACCCCTGGTTATGTTCTAACATGCCTTGGACTTTGACTTAAAAAGAATAAAGAAAATATTCAGGGAGTAGGTGTCGTTCTGTTTTATTGTAAAAACATTGAAACCATACATTCAGTGAATGTGCCTTTTTGAAAGTAGGATGCTATGCCTTTTCATCTCTGCAAGTGAAGCTACATACAGTTGAAGTCAGAAGTGTACATGCACTTAGGTTGGAGTCATTAAAACTCGTTTTTCAACCACTCCACTAATTTCTTGTTAACAAACTATAGTTTTGGCAATTCGGTTAGGACATCTACTTTGTGAATGATACAAGTTATTTTTCCAACAATTGTTTACAGACAGATTATTTCACTTATAATTCACTGTATCACAATTCCAGTGGGTCAGAAGTTTACATACACTAAGTTGACTGTGCCTTTAAACAGCTTGGGAAATTCCAGAAAAATATGTCATGGCTTTAGAAGCTTCTGATAGGCTAATTGACATAATTTTAGTCAATTGGAGGTGTACCTGTGGATGTATTTCAAGGCCTACCTTCAAACTCAGTGCCTCTTTGCTTGACATCATGGGAAAATCAAAATAAATCAGCCAAGACCTCAGAAAAAAAATGGTAGACCTCCACAAGTCTGGTTCATCCTTGGGAGCAATTTCCAAACGCCTGAAGGTACCACGTTCATCTGTACAAACAATAGTACGCAAGTATAAACACCATGGGACCACGCAGCCGTCATACCGCTCAGGAAGGAGACAAGTTCTGTCTCCTAGAGATGAACGTACTTTGGTGCGAAAAGTGCAAATGAATCCCAGAACAACAGCAAAGGACCTTGTGAAGATGCAGGAGGAAACAGGTACAAAAGTATCTATATCCACAGTGAAAACGAGTCCTATATCGACATAACCTGAAAGGCCGCTCAGCAAGGAAGAAGCCACTGCTCCAAAACCGCCATAAAAAAGCCAGACTACGGTTTGCAACTGCACATGGGGACAAAGATCGTACTTTTTTGAGAAATATCCTCTGGTCTGATGAAACAAAACTAGAACTGTTTGGCCATAATGACCATCAATATGTTTGGAGGAAAAAGGGGGACGCTTGCAAGCCAAAGAACACCATTCCAACCGTGAAGCACGGGTGTAAGCACAGGGGTGCCAGCATCATGCTGTGGGGGTGCTTTGCTGTAGGAGGGACTGGTGCACTTCACAAAATAGATGGCATCATGAGGAAGGAAAATTATGTGGATATATTGAAGCAACATCTCAAGACATCAGTCAGGAAGTTAAAGCTTGGTCGCAAATGGGTCTTCCAAATGGATAATGACCCCAAGCATACTTCCAAAGTTGTGGCAAAATGGCTTAAGGACAACAAAGTCAAGGTATTGGAGTGGCCATCACAAAGCCCTGACCTCAATCCTATAGAAAATGTGTGGGCAGAACTGAAAAAGCGTGTGCGAGCAAGGAGGCCTACAAACCTGACTCCGTTACACCAGCTCTGTCAGGAGGAATGGGCCAAAATTCACCCAACTTATTGTGGGAAGCTTGTGGAAGGCTACCCGAAATGTTTGACCCAAGTTAAACAATTTAAAGGCAATGCTACCAAATACTTATTGAGTGTATGTAAACTTCTGACCCACTGGGAATGTGATGAAAAAAATAAAAGCTGAAATAAATCATTCTCTCTACTATTATTCTGACATTTCACATTCTTAAAATAAAGTGGTGATCCTAACTGACCTAAGACAGGGAATTTTTACTAGGATTAAATGTCAGGAATTGTGAAAAACTGAGTTTAAATGTATTTGGCTAAGGTGCATGTAAACTTCCAACTTAAACTGTAAAATACTTTGAATCATATCTAAACTTTCATAGTCTGGCCATATTAAGGCCTTAAGGATAATTGAGTTATCTTTCTTCCCCGTCTTTGGTTTGGTCCTCGCTTCTGTACATCCCGGTACTTTGTCCTCTCTTTTCTTTTGTAGGGGGAACTACCAGCCTTTCTTCCAAAACGATTCCCTTCTTCCTCTTTGTAGGTGGAACTAGTGTCCTCTCTGTCTAAATTATTCATCTCTTCCCATGTGTAGGCGGAACTAGCATCCTCTCTTTCTAAACTATTCCCCTTGTCCCATTTGTCGTCCAAACTAGTGACCTCTCTTACAAAACTATTCCCCTCTTCCCTTTTGGAGGCGGGACTAGCTTCCTCTCTTTCTAAACTATTCCCCTTGTCCCATTTGTCGTCCAAACTAGTGACCTCTCTTACAAAACTATTCCCCTCTTTCCTTTTGGAGGCGGGACTAGCTTCCTCTCTTCCTGAAGGACCTTTTGCCTTGAGGATGTCCACATCGATAGAGAAGACAAACTGCTCGTAAGCAGTGTAATCAGTGATATTACACCTTCCCAGTATATCAGCTGCATCGTCAGTCTGTCTGATTGGGGAGAAAGCCCTTATAAACTCCAGGCCTCCGTAGTTCACAGAGGTCCACTCCTTCCCTGGGAAGTCTGGCACAAAGGACCCGTCACAGAGAAACCAGTCAGTAATACTGCTGCTCCCGCTATCCCCCTGAGAGCCATGGAGCTGGTCCTCAGGAAGAGACATCTTGGTCAGAGGAATAGTGGAATGTTCCAGAGAGAGACTGTCCCATGTCTGCCTTCTGGGATCCAGGGTTGGCGTAGGTCTAATTGAAACGCTGTAGTCCAGGGGTAGAGGGTCTGTCTGGAGGTGGGCAAGGTGGAGGAGACCCGGGGCATAAGGAAGGCCTGTGAGACGGTAGTGGAGGTATGGGATGCTGAGGGCCACACACTGCAGGTTCTGCTGTGTCAGAGGCTTCTCTGCTGTGTTGGTCAGACGCACAGTCACTGTGTATGTTGGGTAGGAGTATGTATATGTTTCCTTCAAGAAAACTGCACAATCATGAGACAAAGAATGGAACTATGAAATTGTTTGAAATAACTCTGACAAAAAAGTATAAATTGGTGGCTATGTCAAATTGTACATTTTCAAAAAAGATTTACCTAAATTGAAAGCAGGATCGTCTTCTGCATAGAATGTCAGCTTCATGAGATATTTCTCTGCATAGGTCTGAACCACCTCCATGTCTTGCAGTGAATCAACACTTTGCATATTTGAATGAAGACAACATTTCTACACTCTTAGTTTGTAACGTCTCTATGGAAACAATCATTTGGAAATAATTCTGAATTCTATTGGAATGCCCCCCACACATTGGTAGAATTCTAAAATAGTGGCCATTAAAAAATCTGGAATTCGTCTGCTTCCTTTGAGATTTTAATCTACAACATTTGTGCAACTATATTTACTAATCTACATAGCTGCAAACAAATGCTAAAAGCACTTTGCAACCTCCACTAAACACATCAATTTAGATTACATTTATCTTAAACTAGATAAACAAAACTAGCCTGGTCTCAGATTTGTTTGTGCTTTTGTCATTTTAGACAATTCCATGAGGAGTTGGCAAGAGAGCAGAAACAGACTGGTTCCCAGGATAAAATAAAACCGTTTTAAATCAAGCATGCAAATTGCAGCGTGTGAGAGTGCACATCTTCAACAAAAACCCATTGAACAATCAACCAGGGTTAATTCAAAAGATCACCAGAAGGTGGCAGTATATCCCTGTCTGAGTATTTAGATTTTCAATACAGTCCATCTCCAATCAATCACCTTGGGAAGTCCAACAGTCCTACTCAATAAAAACCAGTAAACAGGTTAATTGGATATGTGAAAACAATATTTTTCCTGTGCAGGGAGACATTTTATGGACATTATACTCTGTTTTGACATGTAAATGTTGAGTACATGTAACATGTTGTATGCACTCACTAACTGTAAGTCGCTCTGGATAAGAGCGTCTGCTAAATGACTATAATGACTAAAATGTTGAGTACATACGTAAAACTGTATGCACACATGACTGTAAGTCGCTTTGGATAAAAGCGTCTGCTAAATGGCATATTATTATTATATTATGTGTGGTCCTCTGTAGCTCAATTGGTAGAGCATGGTGCTTGTAACGCCAGGGTAGTGGGTTCGATCCCCGGGACCACCCATACGTAAAAATGTATGCACACATGACTGTAAGTCGCTTTGGATAAAAACGTCTGCTAAATGGCATATTATATGTAACATGAGTACAGTGCCTTGCAAAAGTATTCATCCCCCTTGTCGTTTTTCCTATTTTGTTGCATTACAACCTGTAATTTAAATTGATTTTTATTAGAATTTCATGTAATGGACATACACAAAATAGTCCAAATTGGTGAAGTGGAATGAAAAAAAGAACTTGTTTAAAGAAGTTCTAAAAAATAAATAACGGAAAAGTGGTGCGTGCATATGTATTCACCCCCTTTGCTATGAAGCCCCTAAATAAGATCTGGTGCAACCAATTACCTTCAGAAGTCACATAATTAGTTAAATAAAGTCCACCTGTGTACAATCTAAGTGTCACATGATCTGTCACATGATCTCAGTATATATACACCTGTTCTGAAAGGCCCCAGAGTCTGCAACACCACTAAGCAAGGGGCACCACCAAGCAAGCGGCACCATGAAGACCAAAGAGCTCTCCAAACAGGTCAGGGACAAAGTTGTGGAGAAGTACAGATCAGGGTTGGGTTATAAAAAAATATCTGAAACTTTGAACACGGAGCACCATTAAATCCATTATTAAAAAATAGAAAGAATATGGCACCACAACAAACCTGCCAAGAGAGGGCCGTCCACCAAAACTCACGGACCAGGCAAGGAGGGCATTAATCAGAGGCAACAAAGAGACCAAAGATAACCCTGAAGGAGCTGCAAAGCTCCACAGCGGAGATTGGAGTATCTGTCATAGGACCACTTTAAGCCGTACACTCCACAGAGCTGGGCTTTACGGAAGAGTGGCCAGAAAAAAGCCATTGCTTAAAGAAAAAAATAAGCGAACACGTTTGGTGTTCGCCAAAAGGCATGTGGGAGACTCCCCAAACATATGGAAGAAGGTACTCTGGTCAGATGAGACTAAAATTGAGCTTTTTGGCCATCAAGGAAAACGCTATGTCTGGCGCAAACCCAACACCTCTCATCACCCCGAGAACACAATCCCCACAGTGAAGCATGGTGGTGGCAGCATCATGCTGTGGGTTTTTCGTCAGGGACTGGGAAACTGGTCAGAATTGAAGGAATGATGGATGGCGCTAAATACAGGGAAATTCTTGAGGGAAACCTGTTTCAGTCTTCCAGAGATTTGAGACTGGGACGGAGGTTCACCTTCCAACAGGACAATGACCCTAAGCATACTGCTAAACCAACACTCGAGTGGTTTAAGGGGAAACATTTAAATGTCTTGGAATGGCCTAGTCAAAGCCCAGACCTCAATCCAATTGAGAATATGTGGTATGACTTAAAGATTGCTGTACACCAGTGGAACCCATCCAACTTGAAGGAGCTGGAGCAGTTTTGCCTTGAAGAATGGGCAAAAATCCCAGTGGCTAGATGTGCCTAGCTTATAGAGACATACCCCAAGAGACTTGCAGCTGTAATTGCTGCAAAGTGTGGCTCTACAAAGTATTGACTTTGGGGGGAGAATAGTAATGCACGCTCAAGTTTTCTGTTTTTTTGTCTTATTTCTTGTTTGTGTAACAAACAAAAAATATTTTGTATCTTCAAAGTGGTAGGCATGTTGTGTAAATCAATTGAAACAAACCCCCCCAAAATCAATTTTAATTCCAGGTTGTAAGGCAACAAAATAGGAAAAATGCCAAGGGGGGTGAATAATTTCGCAAACCACTGTACATTTACATGTATTGAGTAGGCTACATGCATTCTTGCAGCACCAGATAAATGTTGTTTAAACTGCTGGAAACCGAGTAACTGGATTTGATTTACCAATGTCCAAGGTCAAAAATATATATTACCATTTTATTGACACATCAAGGTTCGCTCATTGAGGGATTGATTTCTTCCCTGTTGACAATTATGTATAGATGAGGTTATATATAGATGAGGGGTTTTTTCTTGTGAATCTCATGCTGGAGCCTGTTCATTTATTATTGGAGCTTGATTGAGTGGAGATCAATGCTGGGGCAACGACATCAATCACACACCACACCAATCACAAAAATTGTAGACCTCCACAAGTCTGGTTCATCCTTGGGAGCAATTTCCAAACGCCTGAAGGTACCACGTTCATCTGTACAAACAATAGTACGCCAGTATAAACACCATGGGACCACGCAGCTGTCATACCGCTCAGGAAGGAGATGCGTTCTGTCTCCTAGAGATGAACGTACTTTGGTGCGAAAAATGCAAATCAATCCCAGAACAACAGCAAAGGACCTTGTGAAGATGCTGGAGGAAACAGGTACAAAAGTATCTATATCCACAGTAAAACGAGTCCTATATCGAGATAACCTGAAAGGCCGCTCAGCAAGGAAGAAGCCACTGCTCCAAAACCGCCATAAAAAAAGCCAGACTACGGTTTGCAACTGCACATGGGGACAAAGATCGTACTTTTTGGAGAAATGTCCTCTGGTCTGATGAAACAAAACTAGAACTGTTTGGCCATAATGACCATCAATATGTTTGGAGGAAAAATGGGGATGCTTGCAAGCCGAAGAACACCATCGCAACCATGAAGCACAGGGGTGCCAGCATCATGCTGTTGGGGTGCTTTGCTGCAGGAGGGACTGGTGCACTTCACAAAATAGATGGCATCAGGAGGAAGAAAAATTATGTGGATATATTGAAGCAACATCTCAAGACATCAGTCAGGAAGTTAAAGCTTGGTCGCAAATGGGTCTTCCAAATGGACAATGACCCCAAGCATACTTCCAAAGTTAATGGCTTAAGGACAACAAAGTAAAGGTATTGGAGTGGCCATCACAAAGCCCTGACCTCAATCCTATAGAAAATGTGTGGGCAGAACTGAAAAAGCGTGTGCGAGCAAGGAGGCCTACAAACCTGACTCCGTTACACCAGCTCTGTCAGGAGGAATGGGCCAAAATTCACCCAACTTATTGTGGGAAGCTTGTGGAAGGCTACCCGAAACGTTTGACCCAAGTTAAACAATTTAAAGGCAATGCTACCAAATACTAATTGAGTGTATGTAAACTTCTGACCCATTGGGAATGTGATGAAAGAAATAAAAGCTGAAATAAATCATTCTCTCTACTATTATTCTGACATTTCACATTTTTAAAATAAAGTGGTGATCCTAACTGACCTAAGACAGGGAATTTTTACTAGGATTAAATGTCAGGAATTGTGAAAAACTGAGTTTAAATGTATTTGGCTAAGGTGCATGTAAACTTCCAACTTAAACTGTAAAATACTTTGAATCATATCTAAACTTTCATAGTCTGGCCATATTAAGGCCTTAAGGATAATTGAGTTATCTTTCTTCCCCGTCTTTGGTTTGGTCCTCGCTTCTGTACATCCCGGTACTTTGTCCTCTCTTTTCTTTTGTAGGGGGAACTACCAGCCTTTCTTCCAAAACGATTCCCTTCTTCCTCTTTGTAGGTGGAACTAGTGTCCTCTATTCCTAAATGATTCCTCTCTTCACATTCGAAAAACCGAGTTGAAATGTATGTGGCTAAGGTGTATGTAAACTTCCGACTTCAACTGTATAGCTGACAGAGTGGACCCCTCAATGTTTCATCCATCACATAGAACTACTACTGTACAGGAGTTAGAATCTATATTGGTTGACTGCATTATAACATGCTACATCTTGGATGTTCTTTAGATGTGGCTTGGTGCATGGCTCAAGAACATTCAGGGGAAAGGCTCAAAGGGATCCAAGGGGAGAGACTCATATCTTTATGTATTTATTCAGGGCAGTATAGCGTCTGATGTGATCATCTCTGATGTTCTATAGCAGCATGAATCAGTATGCACAGTATGTCAGCCATGGCAGTAAGGTATTCAAGCTCTGTGTGTAGAGGCTAGGGGGTTAATAAGAAGGCTGCAGGTTGTCACGCCTTTCTGCTTCGCTTTGTGTTTCCCCCCACTACGGGGCATTAACCAAGAACATGTGGGTGTCGTGTTTTGAAACTAGACGAGATGTGTATGTGTGTGTATTTGTGTGTGTTGAGTGTGTGAAGGAAAGAGGACTTGAAGCGAGGGGAGGGGAGGGAGAGGGAGAGGGGGTGGGTATATACTCCTCCAGAGAACAGCAATGAGAGAGGAAGAGACAGAGAGAGAGAGAGAGAGAGACAGTGAGAGAGAGAGACAGTGAGAGAGAGAGAAAGAAAGAGCAGAGAGAGAGAGAAAGAGAGCAGAGAGAGAGAGATCAGAGAGCGAGAGAGAGCAGAGAGAGAGATAAGAGAGAGAGCGAGAGAGCAGAGAGCGAGAGAGCAGAGAGAGAGAGATCAGAGAGCGAGAGAGAGCAGAGCGAGAGAGAGCAGAGAGAGAGAGATAGCAGAGAGAGAGAGAGAGAGCAGAGAGAGAGAGAGAGCAGAGAGAGAGAGAGAAAGAGAGCAGAGAAAGAGAGAGGCAGTTTGCTCCTGCAGCGCTGCAAGGACAGACTGCACTGACAGAGGAGGGGACACACATACACAGCCCAGCCTGAAGAGAGTCATGCCTACATAACAGGACCATCAGCACACTAATAATTTGTGGACACTGACAACAACACAGAACACAAATAGATGCCAAGGACTAGCACCTCAAAACAACCTCACAGAGAGGGAGGTCACAGTTTGAAGGTGGAACAGTTTGAAGACGGGCACAGTAAAGGTGAAGGAAGACATTTGTTCTGGAAGAGACCAACTAAAACAGGAGTAATCAACAGTATCATCTACTCTCTGCGATCTAGCTCTTGGATGTGAAAAGGATAGACTTTACAGTACAGTGCTGCGCTGCTGCTTCTGCTGTTCCAAACCAGGCTACATCAGACAGAGGTACGCTGAACTGAGCAGCTCTGCTCAACACTCTAGCTAGCTGTGCTGCACTGACTGACTGGTTAACTGACTGACCATGAGCGAGTCGAAGAAGGGTGATCTGGCTATCCGGGATAAAGCCATCCTCGGCCAGCAGAGGCGTCTGAAGCAGGCCACCCAGTTCACACACAAAGACTCAGCCGACCTCCTGCCCCTGGATGGGCTCAAGAGACTGGGCACCTCCAAAGATCTGGTGAGTGGCTGTCTGAATGTCCCATTGGACTATTCTTATTCTGTTATTGGTGGTATTGTCGCTTTGACCGTTAATGGCAGGTCCAATAAATAGGTTGTATTCATTAAGGCACACCGTAGCAAAACGTTTTGCAAGGGAAAATGTTTGTTTTCTGTTCCAGAATATTTTACTACAGTGTGCCCTGCTCTTATTGAACAAGTTCAGATAGTCCCTCCCTGTTTCAGTCTGTTTTCTTCTGTTTGCTGCCTAATGAATACGTCCCTGGTCAGTGGCTGTCTGAAAGTCCCATTAGATCTCACTCTATTGCTGGTACTGTGTCACTTTGACTCTTAGTGGTGGTGGATAATGGTGGCTAAATGGTGGCTAATGGTGTCTAATGGTGGCTAAATGGTGGCTAATGGTGTCTAATGGTGGCTAAATGCATTTTGGATGAGCCTTGGCAGATAGACGATGTTGAAATGCGCTTATTTGGATAGTTAGTTTGAGAGGCTGTACTATGTTTGTTACCAGCTGCTTGGCATTGTTGGTGCTTTGGGGACCGTTGTGAGACAAGTTGAAAGACATGAATATTGTCACAGTATTTTGTTAACACTGGGGTAAACAGTTGGCTGTGTCTAACTGAATGATTTACTAGGTTTAAAATGCTGTGCAAAGTGAATGTACCGAGTTTATGACAAATGAGGAGGACCTTTGATTGACTATGATAATGCTCTGTTCTCTTGATGTTGTCAAAAAGAGTTGAATATTAACACCATATTGCTTTTCTATCAAACCTGTGATATTCTTATCATGGATCTACCATTCACTGTTATCACTGCAACATCAACTGCAATTTCCTTCATCTGAGGAGATGCCTAGAAAAGATGGTAGGCCATGTAACTGCATAGATGATGAAAGATTCAGTACAGTAGATGAGAGGATTGCCTTTCAAACCCTGTTAGAGAACATGGAGCCTCAGAGACACAGTGTTGTCCTCACTCGTCTCCTTCCATCAGTACACTAGCTATGAGGTCAGAGGGACAGAACAAACAGAGCTAGGCAAGTTAGATTAAGATGCAGGTACACACCAACACAACCACCCACGCAGCCACCCACCCACGCACACACATTCTTCTAATCAATACATGACACACTGACAGAACACACTGTAAGACAGACTGACAGTCCCTGTTATGAAGTGTCCGTCCCCCAACATCCTCCCACTTCCTGTTCAATCAGCCCTAACTGCCTCCCTAAGTCCTCTCTCTCCCAGTCCTCCTCTCTGGACACAAGGGCTTCCTGTGAAAATGGCTTTAATGCCCCACTGTCAACTCCTGACACAGTCTTCATTAGAAAGCTGCCTCCCAAATTCCCAGAACGCACTCCAAGAATCTCCAGAATGACTGGAGCGGAGAGCATCAGAAGTGTGCTGTGTGTGTGTGTTTACACTGTCTGTGTGTGTGTGAGACTGTGTGTGTGACTGTGTGTGTGACTGTGTGTGTCAGTGTGTGTGTGTGATTACACTGTGTATTTAAAGACAGCTTTCACAGCAGCCTCTCCATGACTAACTTCCATCTCTCTCAACCCTCTCACGTTATATCTAAATCTTATAATTAAAAATACGTTCTATTTCCCATTTCCTCTCAGAGTTGAATTCTCTCACAAGAGCATTGTGGGAGGATAACAAGCTGTTATTTAGAGCTAAATTAAATATTTGTTGGAGCCTGTCTGGTGCTGTGGATTCTATTCACACTGAAAAAATATGAAATCACTATGCAGTGAGAGAACCTGGAGGTAACCATCTGCTGCATCCCAAATGGCACCCTATTCCCTATACACATAAGGCTCTGGTCAAAAGTAGTGCACTATATACAGTAGGAAATCAGGTGCCATTTGGGATTCATCCATGGTGTCTGACTTGTAAACAAGTGTCTCCATTATTCTGAATACAAACAAGCAATATTCAGGGGCACATTTTATTACAATGGTGACAACAAGAGAGGATGATGGCACTGACACACTTCGGCTACATCTTAAGTTTATATTTACAGTTAAATGTATAACTTAGTCAAGATATAATGCAGTCAGAGCTGAATCTAATCCTTTCTGCATCACCTCCCAAATGCAGCCCACATCTGCTGAATGGCAGCATTTAATTCAACGACACTACTGGGATAAATCCCTCTTATGCTAATACCAATTATCTGCTCATCGTAAAGAGAAAAGTACTCACTCTGATACATACCTAATTTGCTAGAAACCCCATTCGATGGAGGAAACAGGCCACAGGGGTTACAGAACGATTTGCATGTCATCTCACAGTGTTGCTTCACATTGTAATGGCCTTGGAGCCTGAACGGCAGAACACCAGAGAGGCAGCCATTGTTACAGCTCCCCCGCCATGCCTCGCTCTCTCTACTGACTGTCAAAAGCAATCATGCTCTGAGTGGAGACATGACTAAAGTGAATTGTAGAAAAGCAGCAGGTGTGTCCCTAAGGTGCATGGGGCTAGCCTGAGATAAAACAGCATCCAACTTACAGGCACCAACAGGGTAGTGATGTCACCTCACAGCTGAATAGACAGACAGTCTGTGTGTATATGTGTGTCTGTCCGTCTATCATTCTGAAATAGTGCTCCTATCTCAATAATTTTGTGTGTAGTGTGTGTGTATGTCTGTCATTCTGAAATAGTGTTCATATTACAATAATGCTTTATTATCAGTCTCATGGGTGCTTTCACCTATTAAGGAATGATGAAGCTATTCGTCCTTATTATCAGGTCATTAAAATACAACTATTCCTGGTGTAAAAGCACACAGGGCTTTGGATGTAGCCTGGTTTGCAACTCCACTTCAACTGAGGCAGTTATATAAGAGTCTCTCTCTCTCTCTCTCTCTCTCTCTCTCTCTCTCTCTCTCTCTCTCTCTCTCTCTCTCTCTCTCTCTCTCTCTCTCTCTCTCTCTCTCTCTCTCTCTCTCTCTCTCTCTCTCTCTCTCTCTCTCTCTCTCTCT
>NC_139992.1:42844964-42890486 GCF_964263955.1 Coregonus lavaretus | reverse complement strand
AAAGCTAAGAGCGGTAATTGATGAGCTCATCAGTGGTAGACTGTGGCCACTTTTAGCATAAGTGTTGTTTATACCAGAAAGCCATGAGTACTAGAAAAACAGTGAGGGTAAGGAATAGAGGAGCATACCTCTCTCCACTTCTCAGTTATACCCCTCCATCTGCTCTGCCTCCCACTCTTTAACTTTGTGTGTGTGGATAAATGTGTGAGTGTATCTGTGTATCCTCTCTCCTGACAGACCCAGTGAGGCTTGTCTAAGTGGGAGGCTCCAGGTGTCTCTGTCAGGTCAGAGCCGGGCTGCAGCGTCCGCATGTTCCAGTGTGGAGCAGAATGTAGGGCACCCTCCCTTCCCTTCTCATCACCTCACTGCAGTAAGGAGCTCAGAGGAGTTTGTTACACCACCAGGCTAACAAACCCAGCGGGCATTTCCATCTCCACATCAAGTGTTAATGTCTGGGCTTGAGTGCGTTTGGCTGAGTTCTTCGTTTTAATTGGTGGCAATTATCTCATTAAATTGTTTAGAACGTCCAAGAACAACAACAGACCGAGTTCTCTCCCAGTCAATGAGATCCCGTGACATTTCACTAAGAAGTTTGAGAAAAGTGCCCTAACTCTGACTGTGGATGGCCATGGTGAATTGATTCAGGAGACATCTCAGGAAGGTTCTAGTGATTACCATTAGAACCCAGCACTGAGCCAATTAGCCTGGCTGATGAGAGCTGAGGTGAGCCCTCCTCTGCCTTCAGCCAGGTGAAGACCCTTCTCTCTCTCTATCTCTCTCCCTCCACCCTCTCTTCACACTCTCTCTCTCCCCCTATCTGTTTCTCTCTCTCTTCTCTGCACTCACTCACCCTCCCCGCTCTCTCTCCCCCACTCTCTCTCCCTCTCTCAGTTGTCAGACGATTTGATGGGCGGCATCGTTGGTTCACCAAGAGCTGGTCCGTGCTCCGCAGACAGACAGCCGGCTAAAAATACCTGGGTGAAACAGACAACTAAACAACAGAGGGGGAGAGAGGGAGAGCGAGGGGGAGAGGGGGAGAGGGAGGGAGAGGCACAGAGACCGAGGGGATGGCAGAGGGAGAGAGAGAGAGAGTAGAAAGAGAGAGACAGGGAGGGAGGGGAAGGAGGGAGAGAGAAGAGACAAGCGAGAGAGCAGATGTGTTGCTGGCTGCACCCTGATGGTTTGTGTGACAGGAAGCCAGCGGCTGGGGACCTTGATCAGAATGGGAAAGCAGGCATTAGCAGAGTCACGTGACTTCAGCCATGACAGAGAGAGGAGCCTGTTGCAGTCAGATAATTAGCCCACACTGTAATTAGGCTCTAATCTCTCAGAGAGAGTGAGAGAGAGAAAAGAGAGAGCGACAGTTCTTGACAGTTCTTTCTCTGTCACCGTGACATAAGATAGAGAGACCGGTTTGAACTGGAACACTGTGGACGTGTTCTGAGGGAGGTCACTGCAGGACGCTCATCAGCAGAATCAGCAGTCTGCAAAATGTATTAAGAACACAGAGGAACAGTGTGTGTTCATGTGTGTGTGTATGTGTGTTTGAGGAGGTCATGAAAAGATGCTAGATGGAATGATAGAATATGACAGACAGACAGATAACAGAGAGAGAAGGACAAGGTCCTTGATGATTGATATTCTATAAATGACCCAATTTGTTTTTCCTCTTAACTGATTGTGCCATGTCTAGTGGTTTGACTGGACTGGTTGACTAACTGGGTCAGTTTGCTTCAGTATCTAGTAAAGGAGAGTATTTTAAAAAACGAAAACAAATGGTCATCTAGCCCACAGAGGAAAACAGTTGGCATTCATCAAGTGTTATACAGTGTTAACAACAAGTTAATATTATATGTCATGCCAATAAAGGTTTAATTTCAATCTCTACTCCATACTTTCAGTACCAGAAAGGCTATGGGAAGTTATACTGTCTTTATACAGCTAAATGAAAAGATAATTGATTTCTAGAGACCAACTAGGGGAGGGACAGGAAGGGACAGGAACCTTCACATCCTCTGTACATGTGCTTAATGAATGTCTAGGTTGGTTTAACCAACCATCACAAACCACTATTTATGACTCATCCAGTCATCATCTCTGCTGGCTGAAATGAATGATGGCTAACCATGATATCCACCAATATAATATAATCTGCATGACCGCTGATAGATGCAGACAAAGATTAGTCTGATTCATAGCAGGGATGCCAATTACAAGTTAGCCCCTTGGCCAATAAAGACTACTAACCATCAGCATGCATTTACAACCATAATGGCGTTGTGTTGCATTATATCTGATGTATGACTGCTACCTTATCCCGGGGGGGATTCAAAAGGGATAACCCAATATTTAGTGTGACTAATGAAATGAAAGCCTTGTATGAGTTATTTGGCAAAACAAGACAATTTTACATGTACTCATGCTTTTGCCATTTGACGGATGGCACAAAAGTGCTGAACGTGTCCATTGTGACAGCTGAAATTGAATAAATAATCAACGTTTATTTGCAGTAGCTTGCTTTAGCACTCCATCATGTCTCTGAGGATGTTATGGCTAGAAAAGAGGCTAGACAGATGCAACATATGGGACATTATTATAAGCTTTGTCTCCAAACGGTTTATTTTACAGCCACTTTCATCCCTGTCCCTGAAACCAGACAAAAGACTAAGCACGTCCTCCAAAGTGCAGCGCTAGAACAGTGAACTGCATTTGAACTTTAGAAAAAGGCTGGGCACATAATGTATGGCAGTTCACAACCACTCCACACAGGCCGCTTGTTGTGGACAGAGGATCTGCATCCAAACATCATTTCCACAAGCCGAGTCTGACCTCGCTGTAGCTGCAGGGCAATCGGAACCTACAACAGCCAGCTGCTTCCTCACTCACATGGACTGGGGGAATTACATTGGGTACGCTGCTGTCAGCTTCAATCTGTTCTGCTCTTTGCCAGTCTGAGGGAAGCACTGAGGAGGGGAAGTATGGTTAATGGAGTTTTTTCTTTCACTGATTAATAATAATGCGATTTAAAGGAGGGTTTTCTCCTTCGGAGGGGAGGCAGGCAACCAGGCAACTTCTACCTCTCTCTCTCTCTCTCTCTCTCTCTCTCTCTCTCTCTCTCTCTCTCTCTCTCTCTCTCTCTTTGTCTTTCTCTCTCCTTTTTGTGCCGTTTCCTTCCCCAATCCCTGTTACATGACTGTGGACTAATTAATGCTTGCCAAAGTGTCAAAGAGAAATATGTTTATTTCTTCATTTTTTACATCTCCTCCCGAGGACCAAACAAAAACTCCATAAATGTAAAAAGCAACACGCTGGGACACAGTCAGATAAGCAAATGAAATCAGCAGTATCACAGACTGTGTCTGCGTCTGAAATGGCAGCCTATTAGGATGCCATAGGGCTCTGGTCAAAATAGTGAACAGGGTGCCATTTGTGGACGCACACTGTGACTCCTCCCTCCAGATGAACCTTTAGTGGTTCACCCAGGGAAGCCCATCCATCAGCCAGCCACCCATTTACCTGGGTTCATTCTCTATTTCCCTGCGTGTGTTTCCGTACACACGCTGTTCATTACAGCAGGAAGGAGCGGGGGAATACGTGTTGAAGTACCTTAATCATTGTCGGACTTAGATCATTAAATTAGCTGATGCTGCAGCCTTTGAGAAATGTAAATGAAAAAACGTTGCTAAAATTCCACCATTTCTGTGTTGCCTTTGATAAGGCTGGTGCTGATGGAAGATAGAAGGCTGAATGGTGAGGGTCAAACGAGAATGACACACAGTACACTGCTGGTTTTCCAATTACATCTTTGATAAAGGGCTGCGGACATCGAGATAAAACCAGTCTATTCTCTATGGGTGGGTTCTCTCTCTATGAGTGTTGATAGCTGGGAAGGTGAGTGTGAGGTCAAAGGGCTTGATTTTAATGGTTGTCAATTATGACACAGTCAGAAAACACTGTCCACTTTGCTCCAGCACCAGAAGAATGCGAAGATTATAATAATAGATCACTATGATTCAGGCCCGTTCCAAGTGGCCCTGTTGATTGATGTGGAGTGGTGTGGAGCGGACGTCAAGCTGCTCATTGTGAAAAGCCTATTCTGGGGAGGGCTCCTGTGGAGAGGCCATCTTCACAGCTTGTGTCAGAGCTGACTAACACTACTCAGCCTAGCAACTACACAATCAGCTAGAACTGAGGCTGGGTTGGGAGGACAATGACATACAGACTGGTAGCTTCTAAAGTACTCAGATTAATGGTGTAATGCCCAAACGAGTTGGTTTGGAACAACACAGAAGTATTTTTCTATCTAAGTTCCATGTCCTCAAAGAGTGATCGAATACCTCTCACATCATACCCAGTCTGTTCCTATATCCATAAACCTTGGTTGGACTATGAGGTAGCAACAGCAACAATATACTTTTGCCTTCGCACTGGTAGACAACAGTGATGGAGGGGAGAGAGAGAGGCAAAATGGTAGGAGATGTAGGGGCAGAAATAAAGGGATGACAGATAGGACTGGGATGAGTCTATATGAAGAGAGGAATACAGTGTGACTCCTAGGTGACCTCTGGGATGACAAGGTGTGTTGCTGAGAGACCGATGTCAATCAGTGTTGTTGAGCAGAAGGAAAGCCATTATAAACACACTGTACACATTGTACACACTGTACACACACAGCCATGAGAGTGCATGAGAGGACAGTATTGTAGCCAGGATCTGGATCTACTGAGATCTCTCCATCCCTCTTATTCTCGCTCTCTCTCTCATTCATTTTCGCTGTGCCCTCTCTCATTCTCTCATGAATTCTCCCTCTCTCCCTCTCCCTCATAAAAGTCTCCCCTCATCTTCATTCATATTGTAAACAGGCTTCCAGCACTGCGTAGAGAATGGTAAATTAGCCCTGCACACTGCACAATACAAAACAATGACGAACAATGCAATCAAATGAGAAAAGAATGGGACAAAATAACAGCGTGGCATTTATCCTTCTTCTTCCTCTCAGTCTTGCTCCATCTGTTCCTCAGGCTATGGGGGTATGATTGCACAATCACAGTATTTAGACAGGAGTCCCTCTGGGGAATTGTGCTCTACGTATCTGGTGCAATACAATACAATACTGTGATTACAGGAGTTGGCCATGTAATGAGATAGAAGTATACAAGGTTCCAAGGCTATGAGGTTTTCTAATAACACTTCCATACGGAGGAAATATAAAATAATATGATTTATTATAGAACTATAAATTAAACCCTATCAGAGGTGGGGGGGGGGGGATTACTTTATACTATTCCAGGTATTCCTTAAAGAGATAGGGTTTCAAGTGTCTCCGGAAGGTGGTCAGTGATTCCACTGTCCTGGCGTCGTTGGGGAGCTTGTTCCACCATTGGGGTGCCAGAGCAGCAAATAGTTTTGACTGGGCTGAGCGGGAACTGTGCTTCCGTAGAGGTAGGGGAGCTAGCAGAGCCTGAAGGTAAGGAGGTGCCGTTCCCCTCACAGCTCCGTAGGCAAGCACCATGGTCTTGTAGTAGATGCAAGCCTCAACTGGAAGCCAGTGGAATGTGCGGAGGAGCGGGGTGACATGAGAGAACTTGGGAAGGTCGAACACCAGACGGGCTGCAGCGTTCTGGATAAGTTGTAGGGGTTTAATGGCACAGGCAGGGATCCCAGCCAACAGCGAGTTGCAGTAATCGAGATGGGAGATGACAAGTGCCACCTGGATTAGGACCTGTGCCGCTTTCTGTGTAAGGTAGGGTCGTACTCTACGAATGTTGAAGAGCATGAACCTGCAGGATCGGGTCACCGCTTTGATGTTAGCGGAGAACGACAGGGTGTTGTCCAGGGTCACGCCAAGGTTCTTTGCACTCTGGGAGGAGGACACAATGGAGTTGTCAACCGTGATGGCGAGATCATGGAGCGGGCAGTCCTTCCCCGGGAGGAAGAGCAGCTCCGTCTTGCCGAGGTTCAGCTTGAGGTGGTGATCCGACATCCACACTGATATGTCTGCCAGACATGCAGAGATGCGATTCGCCACCTGGTTATCAGAAGGGGGAAAGGAGAAAATGTATTGTGTGTCGTCTGCGTAGCAATGATAGGAGAGACCATGTGAGGATATGGCAGAGCCAAGTGACTTGGTGTATAGAGAGAATAGGAGAGGGCCTAGAACTGAGCCCTGGGGGACACCAGTGGTGAGAGCACGTGCTGCGGAGACAGATTCTCGCCACGCCACCTGGTAGGAGCGACCTGTCAGGTTGGACGCAATCCAAGAGTGAGCAGAGCCGGAGATGCCCAACTCGGAGAGGGTGGAGAGGAGGATCTGATGGTTCACAGTATCAAAGGCAGCGGATAGGTCTAGAAGGATAAGAGCAGAGGAGAGAGAGTTAGCTTTAGCAGTGTGGAGAGCCTCCGTGACACAGAGAAGAGCAGTCTCAGTTGAATGACCAGTCTTGAAACCTGACTGGTTTGGATCAAGAAGGTCATTCTGAGAGAGATAGCAGGAGAGTTGACTAGAGATGGCACGCTCAAGAGTTTTGGAGAGAAAAGAAAGAAGGGATACTGGTCTGTAGTTGTTGACATCGGAGGGATCGAGTGTAGGTTTTTTGAGGAGGGGTGCAACTCTCGCTCTCTTGAAGACGGAAGGGACATGGCCAGCGGTCAAGGATGAGTTGATGAGCGAGGTGAGGTAAGGGAGAAGGTCTCTGGAAATTGTCTGGAGAAGAGAGGAGGGGATAGGGTCAAGCGGGCAGGTTGTTGGGCGGCCGGCTGTCACAAGTCGCAAGATTTCATCTGGAGAGAGAGGGGAGAAAGAAGGGATGTAGCTCAGTTGGTAGAGCATGGCGTTTGCAATGCCAGGGTTGTGGGTTTGATTCCCACGGGGGGCCAGTATGAAAAAAGTATGTATGCACTCACTAACTGTAAGTCGCTCTGGATAAGAGCGTCTGCTAAATGACAAAAAAAATTAAAAATGTAAGTCAAAGCATAGGGTAGGGCAGTGTGAGCAGTGTCATTTGACTTAATAAATGAGGATCGGATGTCGTCAACCTTCTTTTCAAAATGGTTGACGAAGTCATCCACAGAGAGGGAGGAGGGAGGGGGAGGAGGAGGAGGATTCAGCAGGGAGGAGAAGGTGGCAAAGAGCTTCCTAGGGTTAGAGGCAGAGGCTAATGATGTGCCTCTGGCATAGAGAGAATGGACGTTTCCATCACGTCAGTAGCAGCACCATTTTTCAGCAGCAGTTATGATATCTGAAATGACTGTCATCCTCCTTCTGGGGCATTGATGCTGTTGGCTTTGCTGGTGTTGGCTGACCTTTTTAATTTTAATTTCACCTTTATTTAACCAGGTAAGCCAGTTGAGAACAAGTTCTCATTTACAACTGCGACAACTGTGAACCTTCTGTTCACTTCAAACCACATGGCCTCTTAGAAAAAGTATTTACATCTTTCTATAAAGTGACTCCCTACTGGAAAACAATTAGATTATCATGAGGCGCTGGATCTCAAAATTTGATTTACTTTAGATTTATCGCATGAAAACAATTGTTCAACTCAGCCATTGCCCACCAGTTGTTCTGAAATGGTTTAAAATCAAATTTCTTGTTAGTCATCCAGGCAATTATCAAATCATAAAACAACAGTTGCCTTAATGTCTCTATGGAATGGGGTTGGTCTGAGTAAATGGACATGAAAGCTGTACAGAACACTTAGATAGAAATGTATCATATTTACAGAACTCTCTGTCCTGAAGAATATGGAATCATCTTAACATTCTAACATTGAACAGAGACTGCATGAGACTAGCTGGTTCTCTCGTCTCTCTGGTCACTTACCATTTCTGGTCTACTATGCACTACCAATTAAACTAAGGGGCGGGCTCTCAGACACAGATTAAGGCTAGTCCAGGTCTAAAAAGCACTTTCAATGGAGATTCTCTAGTGACATGCTTTTGAGTCACCCTGCCCCCACCCCAATGGACATTTATCATTGCCACAGTTGTTAATATGTATATATTATTATAATTTTTAAAAATCTATTTTTATTACATTTTTATTGTTTTATTTCACTTTGTTGTGCATTGTTGGAGCTCGGAGCTCAAGAATTTCACTGTACCCTGTAATTACATCTGCAACCCTGTACATGTGACTATTAAACTCTGTAATCTAATCTAGTCCAGGATTAGCCTTAACCCAGCCCTAAATGCACAGGTTTTTTCTGACTCCATTGAAAATGGTGTCTGACATCCCTCTACCTGCCTGTCTCCTGGTTACAGCAACCCCACAGCATCGTGCAGCGCCGCCTCATGGCGGGAAACATCACACAGCTGCGTGGCGTGGCCCACGTGGGGAGACCCTCGCCCCTGGTCGACAGCAAGGAGGGGGGCGCCGGCGACGCAGAGGAGAAGAGCGAGAGCACGGCTGAAGACTCCACGGAGGAGAGGGATTCGCCGGAGGAGAGCGAGAGGAGCCTAGAGACGAGGTCGGACGACGAGGAGGAGGAGGACAGCAGCGAGGCCGGGGGGAAGACAAGCAGCACAGCTGGGAACGATAAAACAGAAGAGGGGAGGAAGGAGAGGCAGAGGACAGAGAGGCCTCTCACTGCCCTGCTGGTCCAGTGCAAGGTATACTTGAACACTCATCCTTCCTTCATTTTGGCGTCATGGGTTTTTTATGAACCTAAATTAAATCTCAGATACTATTCAGTTGCATTCCAAATGAAGATAAAAGAGGAGTGAAAGGGAGAGATAAAGGGATAGGAGGAGAGAGAAGCACTCAGAGAGACCACAGTGACTCATCATTTATCCAGATAATGTATTCCCTCATTGTATTCCACTGAGCCCAGTCTCATCAATTCTTAATGGCTTTGATTCTAGGGTTTGTAGAGTCCCCATATTGACCCTCTGCACCACTCAGACACTCTCATCACACTGTGTCTGTGGCTAAAGGAAGAGCTAATGTAACATACTGTAACAGTGACTCCTCCACATACAGGATGAACAACAGCCTCATAATGAAGTCAATACACAGCTGAAGACCCCATCATACTAACATCATAAGAGAATTATACAAACAAAATTGGTGGAATCAATCTATATGAAAGATGGAAAGGCAAACCAGTAATGCAAGTGCACTGAGTTCACTGCCTACATAATTCATTTCAGTCAATGAATAGCATTCATTAAGATGTTATTAGAGAACATGAGCAAACATACCATCCAAGTCATTTCTGACTCAGTATGTTCAAGCTATATTATTTACATTTACGTTTTACATTTACGTCATTTAGCAGACGCTCTTATCCAGAGCGACTTACAAATTGGTGCATTCACCTTATATAAATTACAATATTATTTTTTGGGGGGTTGGGGTAAGGGGGGGTAGAAGGATTACTTTATCCTATCCCAGGTATTCCTTAAAGAGGTGGGGTTTCAAGTGTCTCCGGAAGGTGGTGAGTGACTCCGCTGTCCTGGCGTCGTGAGGGAGCTTGTTCCACCATTGGGGTGCCAGAGCAGCGAACAGTTTTGACTGGGCTGAGCGGGAACTGTGCTTCCGCAGAGGTAGGGGGGCCAGCAGGCCAGAGGTGGATGAACGCAATGCCCTCGTTTGGGTGTAGGGTCTGATCAGAGCCTGAAGGTACGGAGGTGCCGTTCCCCTCACAGCTCCGTAGCGTTATATCTGCACACAACCCACATACTGCAACTTAATAATTGGACTAACTCTAAAACAACATACTGCACCCACCCACAAGTACAGGCTCAGACTGTTAAAACAACACCTACATACACGAGACTAACCAAGCATCAACTCCACTGAGAGGTACAGAAATATACCCACAAATAAATGAGTTTAACCTTGGGGAGTGGGTGGGCGGGCGGCAGAGACTACTGTGTTCTCTCCCTCCTCCAGATCACTTCACCTGAGTCACTCTATACACCAAGGATGACTGCCACACAAAAAACACCCACTCAGTTGCATCATTTCTAACTGATGTCATGTCATCTCAAGGTAGTGTTGTGCGTATTTCCAATGTCCCCAGTGTTATCTAGCAGCATTTAACTGACTGGCTTTCTGAATCATACCTGCCTGAATCATACCTGTGAGAGCATTCGAGGTTCCAACAAATCAATGTGGTTTGGGATAGACAGAGCTTTGTTGATGAACTCATACACGTACAGTGCCTTCAGAAAGTATTCATACCCCTTGACCTATTCCACATTTTGTTGTTACAGCCTGAATTCAAAATGGATTAAATAAATACAAATTCTTACCCATCTACACACAATACACCATAATAAAGTGAAAACAAAATTTCATAAGTATTCACACCCGAGTCTATACTTTGTAGAAGCACCTTTGGCGGCGATTACAGCTTAGAGTCGTCTTGGGTATGTCTGTATCAGCTTTGCCCATCTGAATTTGGGGATTTTCTCCCATTCTCCCTTGCAGATTTTCTCAAGCTCTGTTAAGTTAAATGGGGAGTGTCACGAACCGGCTCAAGTTCGTAACAAAAGGGAGACACGTGGAGACAAGGAATACTCAAAGTATATATTTATTAACTAAAGTAAACTAAATCAAATAACAATGGTGTGTGTAATCAGTAATCAGTAGTGTAAGTGAGTGTTTGCATGCATAAATGTAATAGGGAAAAGTGTTGAGAGGTGCCAAAGCAAACAACCAAAAAGGCCACAAAAATACCACAACCAAAGTCAAAGTATCTGCCTGGAGAGAGTCTTCTCAATGAATGTGGAAGAGGTCCATTTATGCTGGGACACACCCGGCCCAGGTGTTTCCCATGTAGCTGACGACCCTCCCAACTCCGCCCACCGGCATCCTAATAAGGAAACAAGAGCAAAGAGAAAATACGGCAGACAGAGTGGGAGGGTCGTCACAGGAGTGGCGGTGAACAGCAATCTTTAAGTATTTTCACTGATTTTCAATGGGATTCAAGTCTGGGCTTTGGCTTTGCCACTCAAGTACTTTCACATTCTTGTTCTGAAGCCATTCCAGCGTTGCTTTGGCTGTATGCTTGGGGTCAATGTCCTGTTGGAACGTAAATCTTCGCCCCACTCTAAGGTCATTTGCACTCTGTAGCAAGTTCTCATCAAGGATTTGCCTGTATTTGGCTCCATTCATTGTTCCCTCTATCCTTACCAGTCTCCCTGATGCTGAAAAGCATCCCCATAGCATGATGCTGCCACCATCATGCTTCACGGTAGGGATGGTGTTAGACGGGTGATGAACTGTGCCTGGTTTTCTCCAGACATAGCGCTTTGCATTCAAGCCAAAGAGCAATTTTTGTCTCATCAGACCACAGAATCTTTCGCCTTATGCTCTCAGAGTCTTCCACGTGCCTTTTTGCAAACTCCATGCATGCTGTCATGTGCCTTTTTCTCAGGAGTGACTTCCGTCTAGTCACTCTCCCATAAAGCCCAGATTGGTGAAGTGCTGTAGAGACTATTGTCCTTCTGGCAGGTTCTCCCATCTCAGCCAAGGAACTCTGTAATTCTGTCAGAGTGGTCATTGGGTTCCCGGTCATCTCCCTGACCAAGGTCCTTCTTGCCCGGTTGCTCAGTTTGGTCGCACAGCCAGCTCTAGTCAGAGTCTGGGTAGTTCCATATTTTTTCAATTTCTCAATGCTGGAGACTACTGTGCTCTTGGAAACTTTAAACACTCTAGAAATTGTTTTATACCCTTCCCCAGCTATATGCCTCATCACATTTCTATCTCGGAGATCTACGGACAGTTCCTTGGACTTCATGGTATAGTTTAGGACCTTATATAGACAGGTGTGTTTCTTTCTAAATCATGTCAAAATAATTGAATTGGCCACAGGTGGACTCCAGTCAAGTTGTAGCGACATCTCAAGGATGACACAAGGAAATTGGATGCACCTGAGCTCAATTTGGAGTGTCATAGCAAAGGGGTGTGAATACTTACAGTACCAGTCAAAGGTTTGGACACACCTACTCATTCAAGGGTTTTTCTTAATTTCTACTATTTTCTACAATGTAGAATAATAGCGAAGACATTAACACTATGAAATAACACATATGGAATCATGTAGTAACCAAAAAAGTGTTAAACAAATCAACATATATTTTATATTGTTGATTCTTCAAAGTAGCCACCCTTTGCCTTGATGACAGCTTTGCACACACTTGGCATTTTCTCAACCAGCTTCACCTGGAATGCTTTTCTAACATTCTTGAAGGAGTTCCCACATATGCTGAGCACTTGTTGGCTGCTTTTCCTTCACTCTGTGGTCCAACTCATCCCAAACCATCTCAATTGGGTTGAGGTCGGGTGATTGTGGAGTCCAGGTCATCTGATGAAGCACTCCATCACTGTCCTTCTTGGTCAAATAGCCCTTACACAGCCTGGAGGTGTGTTTTGGATCATTGTCCTATTGTAAAACAAATGATAGTCCCACTAAGCACAAACGAGATGGGATGGCGTATCGCTGCAGAATGCTGTGGTAGCCATGCTGGTTAAGTGTGCATTGGATTCTAAATAAATCACAGACAGTGTCACCAGCAAAGCACACTCACACCATCACACCTCCTCTTCCATGCTTCACGGTGGGAACCACACATGCGGAGGTCATCCGTTCACCTACTCTGCATCTCACAAAGACACAGCGGTTGGAACCAAAAATCTCAAATTTGGACTCATCAGACCAAAGGACAGATTTCCACCAGTCTAATGTCCATTGTTTGTGTTTCTTGGCCCAAGCAAGTCTCTTCTTATTATTGGTGTCCTTTAGTAGTGGTTTCTTTGCAACAATTCGACCATTAAGGCCTGATTCACACAGTCTCCTCTGAACAGTTGATGTTGAGATGTGTCTGTTACTTGAACTCTGTGAAGCATTTATTTGGGCTGCAATTTCTGAGGCTGGTAACTCTAATGAACTTATCCTCTGCAGCAGAGGTATCTCTGGGTCTTCCTTTCCTGTGGCGGTCCTCGTGAGAGCCAGTTTCATCATAGTGCTTGATGGTTTTTGCTACTGCACTTGAAGAAAGTTCTTGAAATTTTCCGGATTGACTGACCTTTATGTCTTAAAGTAATGATGGACTGTCGTTTCTCTTTCCTTATTTGAGCTGTTCTTGCCATAATATGGACTTATCTTGTCACAACACAACTGATTGGCTCAAACACATTAAGGAAAGAAATTCCACAAATTAACTTCTAACAAGGCACACCTGTTAATTGAAATGCATTCCAGGTGACTACCTAATGAAGCTGGTTGAGAAAATGCCAAGAGTGTGCAAAAGCTGTCAAGGCAAAGGATGGCTACTTTGAAGAATCTCAAATATAAAATATATTTTTATTTGTTTAACACTTTTTGGGTTACTACATGATTCCATATGTGTTATTTCATAGTGTTGATGTCTTCACTATTATTCTACAATGTAGAAAATAATAAAAAATAAAGAAGAACCCTTGAATGAGTACGTGTGTCCATGACTTGTACTGTACGTAAATGAGATATTTCTGTATTTCATTTTCAAAACATTTGCAAACATTTCTAAAAACATGTTGTCATTATTGGGTAATGTGTGTAGATGGTTAAGAAGAAACAAACATCCTATCCATTTTGAATTCAGGCTGTAACACAACAAAATGTGGAATAAGTCAAGCGGTATGATACTTTCTGAAGGTACTGTGTCAGCTGATCTGGCTCAGATAGCCACACAAGTAAGTGGCTAAATACCTCATCTAGTGGAATGGATTGATTCTCATTAGGAAAAGGTGAAGCCATATGTGACTCTCCATAGACATACTGCCCATAATTATTGGCACCCTTAATAAAGATGAGCAAAAAAGACTGTATAAAATAAATAATACAAATACTGAGCTATATTGTATGCTCAAACATTTTTTTAAATTAGATTCTTTCATACGAATAAAATTGCCCAGAGAACAAGATTTTTATTTTATTTGTAATTTTTTTAAATCTAAAAAAAGAAAGGGGTCAAATTATTGGCACCGCTGTTTTCAATACTCTGGCACCCACCCCTTGCGAGGATAACTACACTGAGCCTTTTTCTAAAATGTTTTATGAGATTGGAGAACCCGTTGGGAAGGATCTTAGACCATTCCTCCATACAGAATCTTTCCAGATCCTTGATATTCTTCAGGTGCTAGAGTATTGAAAACAGGGGTGGCAATAACTTTGAGAATTAAAAAAAATTAAATATCTTTCTCTGAACAATTGTATTAGTATAAAATATTATAATCCGACACACACAGCAATGTTGTGCGAGACACTGTGTGTGTGTGTTTGAAGTAAGCGTTCCGCCAGGGAACATTCCATGGGGCTCAGCTTATCTTTGATCTTGTTTGTGGCTTGTTTAGATCTGTTTTTTAAGCAGCTAAACGCTCCATAGTTACCCATTAATTCCGGAGCCATTTTTTTACTTCACAGAAAGGGAGACAAAAACACATGTTTGCAGGTCTGCTGATAAGCCTGGCCATGAGAAGCATGCAGGGACTAAGGGGGGAAGCTCAACTAACACCATATTGTGTGTCGGGGACTACATTTACATTTACATTTTAGTCATTTAGCAGACGCTCTTATCCAGAGCGACTTACAGGAGCACGACTACATTTATACACACAGCCACAGCAATGGGATTTGATGTCCTAGTGGGCAAAAGTCTTTCATCTAGGAGGTAAATACGACCTAGAGCCAAGTCGATGTATGTACTGTGATACACAGTGATAATATGGCAGGAAAAAGACAAGTGAAAACATGCTTTTCTAAGGATGTTTTATGCATTCATACATATGATTCATTTATCCACCCATCCAACCTTTATCCATCTTTCCATTCACCTATCGAAACCATTCATTAGAAACATGGTGGATGTTAGCGAAGGCTTCCTGAAAACATGTTTGACTGTTTAAGACAACATGGTGAATGTTAGAGAAGGCTTGAGATGAGGTACACTCAGAAACCTCAAGGTAGTACTGCTGACACAGCCAGGACACAGAGGTTATGTCACTAGGTTGTGTTCACTCGTGTTCAGGGGAGCATATCATTATGTGTCCACTCAGTGTCTCTCCCTCTCCATCGAGAGGGGGCGGTGGTGACATCTTGTTCAGTTCTCACTCACGGGGATCCACCATATGCTGTGAAGTGTGAACATGTTTTAAATCCTCCCTCCAGAGTTGCGTGTTTTCACCAACATTGCCTGTTCTCCCTTCCACTCGAAGAAGTGTGATATGTTATATTCTAAGAAGAGCCTTGTGATTTACAACAGAAACTTCATTATAGAACATTTTACATTTAAGTCATTTAGCAGACATTCTTATCCAGAGCGACTTACATGAGCAATTAGGTTTAAGTGCCTCGCTCAAGGACACATCGACAGATTTGTCAACTAGTCGACTCGGGGATTCGAACCAGTGCTCTTTCGGTTACTGGCCCATTGCTCTTAACCACTAGGCAACCTGCCACCAGGCCTCTGCAGTCATTATAATCTGCCGCAATGTCTGCTTCCCCTTTACTGTGAATCACTGCATTGTGACATGAAGTGCCCTACGGCGGAACCACTGGGAGATGTGGAGGAGGATAAAGGACACCCACCCTGGCTGTTAGCAGCTCTGCTGGTTGGGTGAACACACACACACACAGGCTGGATGACAGGGAGTGAGACAGATAGGATACTTTAGGTACCCAGGAGAAGACAGCACTGCTGAAACACAGGATCCTCACTTCAGAAGTGTTGTTGTGTTGTTCACTGTTCTAAGGTTCTGGCTCAGAAGACAACATCATGTTGCTCTTGGACATAAGATGTTGCTGTTGAGCATAATGGTTTTGGACTATGCTCTTATTTTCAAATCAGGAACTGACCGGTTCGCTGATTAGTTAAAGAATATTCTGCAGGCTCTGCTGATTGGGCTAATATTTCACTGTCTAGTAATGTTTTCAGGATTATAAAGGCATGGAGAGGCCTCAGATAACATGGGATCATCATCTTGTTCAGAAAACAAGCACAGTCAGTTGCTCTTATGGTCGAACTAATAGTCAACACATCCACTGGAGTGAGACTAAAGATTCCATAGGTGTTTTTTTCTAAACAGTCATGGTTGGTTTAGTATTATCACTAACCATGAGGCAGAATAGCCAAAGTCCTGAATCATCAGCACAGGCATGGTCTAATAGTCTCTGACTCTGACAGAGGATCAATACAAATGTGGTTGCATATAAACAACTATGCCAAACCTAGAAAACACCTAGTCTTAAACACTACCTGTAATTGGTTGGGAAATGTGGCTTAATGGACTACTAGAATACATTTTACCAAAACTCTAGAGTCGATAAGCCTTTAATTCAGACTTTATATCGTAGTTTGGCAGTTTTACAGGCAGGCACTTGGCAGGTGTAGTAGAGCTGTTGGGACCCATTTGATGAAAAGCATTTTGTAAGCAAACAGATCAATGTATCTCACTAAAGCTGCAGGATAAATATACTTGTTCCTGTCTGCTGTTCTCTCCTTTGTGGGAGTATAAGTGTGTTGACTATAAGAGATGTAATCTGTCAGTTAACACAGTAGTTGTTCTGTTGTGTTTCCACAGTGCTGTGACACTGAGGTGAAGGCTTCCATCAACACCGGGAGTCAACACAACCACATCTCCAGCTCCTGCTGCAGGAGGCTTGGGTGAGAGGCCTTATTCATCTCCCTCCCTCGCTCTCTCTCTTTCTCTCTCTTTCTCTGTCGACCTCTACTACACCCATCACATAGCACTTCTATGTGTCCAGGTTTGCCAACTAGCACCGAAATACAGAACGCCAACAAACACATTCGAGTTCCGCAGGCACTCACATAACCACAATAATCTCCACCAACATCAAACTGCACCGGCATCACAAACTCTACCATGGCCGTGTGTGTGTGTTGCCAGATTGGTTCCCACCCAGGAGGGTCCACCCTGTGATCAGACAGAGGGCCAGGGCTCTGTGAGGGGGCTGCAGCTGCAACTGGGCAGACAGAGTGTCCAGTTCTCTGCCCATGTCACAGGTAAGGAAGGGGAGATCACATATTACATCACATAAACATTTAAAGCAGCATTGCAGCCAGTTGTAATGACTGTCAATTAAGCAAGAGAGAGTCCACTCATACATGACAGTGTCAATGAAATGCTTTAGTTTTTCTTTCTCTGTAAAGCATTATCTGGACTGTAGGCGTGACAAACAACATTGAACCGAATAATGCTACGGATTGGATATGTAAACGTGATTATTTTCCACACCATCAAGGTTACTTCCCTTCACCAATGTCAATACAAAACCCCTTGGTAAAAAGCGGCCAACATAATCAGTGCCTAGATCCAACGCTGTGTTTCAGACAGTAATGTTAACAGACGGTAATAGATTTGCTTACTGGCTGTGTTTGGCTGTCTTTCTGCATGCTTGCTCTATAATGGCAGCTGTCTTAAAAGGTGTTGGAGATGTGCTTGGCAGTCAATGTGTGTGTGAGAGATCGTGTGTGTGAGTGTGAGTGTGTGTGAGAGATTGAGTGTGTGTGAGAGAGAGAGAGTGTGTGTGTGTGTGTGCTCAGTATGCAGCATGCGCTCCTGACCTTTCCTATTCACAAAGACAAATAACCTTAATGGTTGAACACACACACACAGAGCGTGCACGCGCACACACACACATACATACACACAATCTCACACACACACAATGCAGATCGGAGAATTGAGATGTGCTGATGATTCCTGTTAGACTTGTGCTCATTTATGCAGTGTTAATGAATCATAGTCAGCGGGAGAAACGGCAGGTTAGAAATGCACTGTTTCTTATTCTGCCCTCTCTCTCTCTCTCTCTCTCTCTCTCTTTCCTCTCTTTCTCTCCCTTTCCTTCTCTACTCTCTCCACTCTCTCTCTCCATCTCTCCACAGAGGATGAGGTGTTTGAGCTGTGCCTGGGACTTCAGACTCTGCAGGAACTCAGAGTAAGCCCTCATTAGTGTTGCAAATACGTAAATGCTGTGTTTTGTCTGTCATCTTCCCTAAATCTCCCCCAACTTGAACTTTACAGCTAATGAAAATTGCTGCTAAAAATAATCATAAGGAAAAATGAAGCAGACATTGAGCTGTAGCAATTAGATTATGCAGAGACCTTAGTAACACATTGAAGATGCCGGTTCCTATCAGAACACATCAAGTAATACCTTGTTAAGACGGAGATGGAGACAGACAGGTTTGTGTTATGTTATCTGAGGGTTACGGCTGTCTGCTGGCATTGCCTGGTGAGGACAGGGCTGCAGGTGAAAGCAGACAGATAAGACAGCATTCAGATCAGCACATCTCACTGAGGAGGTTTAGAATGCTGCCATTTCCCCAGGATATCCCAGGAAATGGCAACACAACGTGACGGTCAACAAACAGAACAGGAGAGGAAAACACATTAACAGAATTCTGTCTAAGAGGGTCTGAAAGGGAGAGTAGAATTAGGCACGAGACTAATTGCAACCATTTCTCACACAGAATCCAATTAATTAGACTTTAAGGGTACACTGGAAACCAGATTTACAATAAAGCAAAAGCACCCCTGGAGGATCCGCGATACCGGAGACAATTTTCCTTCTAAATGCACCCAGTCTCAGTATTCTCCTCCCTCTGCAAAACTCAAGATGGGAACATTAACTCAATTTAATCATAGCTGAAAAGTTTTCAAAATACTCCTTAAATAGTTCGGTGGCTTGGAAAAAAGGGTGAATCCTAATTGAATTATCACGTATGCCTGCGAGGAAAGATACCCATACATGGAGATGGAGGAAGCCTGGAGTTACAATTATAGACAACTGTTAGAACAGAGACAAAATGTTCAGTTTAGTCCCTGGGCCGTTCTGGTGACCTGGAAGTAAAACACAGAGCTCAGTGGAGTCTGTCAGGCCCAATGGAAAGCAGAGAGCTAGACTCAGGTGCATCTCACAGCCATTGTGTGAATTGTGATCACATATGCATGCACACTGGGGCATGCTTAATGTTGTGCAACATTGCATTGAGCCCCTCAAGAGAACCATTTGGATGGAAAAGTACATAACTGATCTAAAAAGAGTAGTGTCTACCTTTAAGGTCACCATGTGCAGACCAATTGAACCGCTATTTGGAGCAGCCGCGGCGACCTTTCCGAGGATATCGGTTTACATAACGCAATCAACATTCTGTTGTCTAAAATGGCACTTTGTTGGATGATGGCAGTACTGCAAACAAATGGAGTTTCCATGGCATCCACTCCATTCTATCTGTGGTAGAGTTGAGGTTAAACCATGTTTTGACCCTTTGGTCAGTCACGGTCACCCAACTGATGTCTCCCATATCTATCCTTTATCTCCAGTGCTGTATGGACCTGAGCAGTAGAGTCCTGAAGCTCCAGGGCTCAGGGGAGGAGCTGCCTTTCCTGGAGCCGCCATTGGTCAGCCAGTGCCATCATCATGACAGCAATGAGAATGTGTGACCCTGGCGTGTCACAAACTCCCAGCTGTCCCGCGCCCTCCTCTGATTGGCTGGAGCTGACAAAACATGATGCGGTCCGAATCTGGACTGTCCAATCAGTGTCTCGCACTGCCAGCAACATGGATGAACACCCCAATTCTATTCAGTTTACACCACTGTGTTTGTTTCTGTGGAATTAAGACATTACCATGATGTAACAATCTTCATAATGATGTACTTAATCAAGCTGTTTTTAATCTGCCAGACAGTGCATCATTGTTCAATACACTCTTAGAAAAAAGGAATCCAAAAGGGTTATTTGGCTGTCCACATAGGATAACCCTTTCTGGTTCCAGGTAGAACTATTTTGGGTTCCATGTAGAATCCTCTGTATAAAGGGTTCTATATCGAACTAAAAAGGGTTCTACCTGGAACCAAAAGGGTTCTTCTACCTGGGACCAAAGAGGGTCCTTCAAAAAGTTATCCTATGGGGACAGCCGAAGAACCCTTTTAGGTTCTAGATAGCACCTTTTTTTCTAAGAGTGTACTGAAACATGCTGAGGTGTCAGACAATGATTATCATTTGAAATGAACATATTGTGATTTGGAGGTATAAAATAATTTACGTTGATCATCAATTAAATGCCAAAACTGTTTGAAATCCAAACTCAGTTCAGCCTTGAGGTAAAATATATATCTCCCTCACATCCGTTTACAGAGTGATAGTCTTCTAGATGTCCTCTCATGCGTGCTCAAGAGAAACGGTGAAAAACCTCTAAATTGTTCCAAGTCTTATGAAACATTTGAATCAGCCTGTTCAGGACAGGGAATCCTGGAAGAGATGTGAGGAGACTACTGCTATTCCTGAACTAACTGCCTTCAGCCAGGTGAAGACCCTTTTCTCTCTCTCTCTCTCTCTCTCTCTCTCTCTCTCTCTCATTTCCCCAAATGAAGAGTGCTCCTAAGAATGTCACAATGAGACATCAAAACTAGATCTCAATAATTCCACTCAAATGTTAATAGAGTCCTGGAGCTAGTCAGACGGACCACACAGCAAAAAGATCCAAACATTCCATCATTCTGCATGATTTTTTTGTAGAAGTCTGCTTTTGTATACGTCTGGACGTTTGTGTTTCTGTGAGAGTGTGTGTGACTAGGAGATGTTCGAGTGTGTGTACGTACTGGTGGATGTGCACTGTGTGTGTGTGTCTGTGTGTTGGAGTGCATGTCAATCGAGGAGGGGCTTTTCTGTTTCCACATGGTTAGTGGCTAGTGTTTCACATGGGAAAGAAAAAGGGATACGCTCTATCTACTTCTCCTCCTCCCAGCTCCGGTCAGAGGGCGCTGCCAAGACGGAGCCGACCCCAGCTGCCTTTCTTCCCTCGTCTTCTTCAGGGGACATTAATCACTCTGTTCTGAGGCTGCTCTCTGGGCCAAGGCCCTCATAGATGTTTGTTTAAGCATATTCTCTCTCTCTCTCTCTCTCAATTTTTTCAATTCGGGAAACAAATCTGCTTGGTAAATTTTTCCTCTTCTCATTCGTTCCACTTTTGCTGACGTACGTTATTCACTTTGACAAGCCATGTTTGCTGATTTGGTCTTTTACTAGGACCGGCGCACCGGCACCGAATCACCATCAGACCTCTGCCTGTTGCCTGACTCACAGTTTCACAATACAGGGTCGACTACAGCGCCGAAACTGGCTTGAATATTTCTCATTATCCTTTACAGCACGGTTCCAGCTACTATGGTGGATATGTAACCATGCCAACCCAGTACTGTACAGCTCGGCTTCGTTCAGTTTGACCCTATGGTGTGAATCAGGCATGTGTGAGAGCCAAAAGGCCACACTATAATCTTCCCACTAACATGCATTACACTCTGCCTTGATCCATTTGCATTGTGTGGAAAATCGATGAGTGCTTCAGCAGCCCTCAGAAAGGTCATCATGTTCTGCTTTTACCATCTGGACCTGTATTCAAAGAGTCTCTGAGTAAGGGTTTCCACTAGATATCACAGCCACAAAGTCAGAATTGGCTATATCAAAAAGAAATCATGAAATACAGGTTAATTTAAGGTTAGGGTTAGGCATAAGTTTCGCAGTGTGGTTAAGGTTACAGTTAGATTTAAAATCAGATTTGAGGAATTGTAGAAATAAGAGGGGTTTATGACTTTGTGGCTGTGGTAACTAGTGACTACCCTGTGTAGGTGCTGATATCAGATTAGTCATGCCTTTCAGAGCATAATGGATAAGATTACAAGGAGCTGATCCTAGATCAGCACTCCTACTCTGAGACTTTTTGTTTATATGGGCCCTGGACTGTGCCATGCTCTAGACTGTGTACCAATATCCATCTGACCTCTAGCTCTTTCTACGGAGGTCACCCACGAATAGATTGCCAATGTTTCGTACTAGTGTACTTCCTAATATGCTGTGCGATGGTAATCGATGTATGAAACATTAATTTTGTGTGTTTTTTCTGAACAGTATTTTCTCTGCCTATTAAAAGATGTATTCTGGCTAGATTTGCTTACTGTTTTTTATAGGTCTAATTTGCACACATTTACTATGCCAAGACTAAAGATGTGCCAATCACATCTTAAAGAGGAAAAACAAGACTAAGCTAACAGTACAACCATTTATCTGCTCAAAACCCATCCAACCACAAGCAGTATCACTAATATCCACCACATGATCAACTAGAGGGAAGAAGCGAGGATGTTCAGCTTTAACTAAAACATGAGTCACTGTGCTGCCATTTTCTTTTTTAATAACCCACTTGTAGCTCTGATAATCTCATGGTTGTGTTGCTGTGACATCGCCGTGCCCTGTTCTGGTACACGGTGGCTATAAAAATACCCTTTTCATGTTGGTGCAGCAGAGAAAGCAGATGTTCCCACAGCGAGGGACTGGGGGCTAGAGGCCTGGAGGGATGACTCCTTTGACCAGGGAGCAGGTCCCTGGCTGGCTGTGTCCCTGTGCTAATGCTAACATGTGTAACAGATGTGATCATACTATGTAACTCTATTGCGTTGTGTTTTTAAAGAAAGGACTATCCAGCCAGCAATCCCTGTTGATTGGTGTTTATTCTGATGATAGACTCAAGTAAGCAAATTAGATATGAAGGACAACAGTATGTTGATGGCTGTAGATTCGTTGTTAGTCGTTTGCATGTCATTACCATACTGGGTATTTTGTAATCAAACATCATAACAATGACAAAAATAGTACAAAATACAATAAATGTAAGTACCTGACGATAGACACAAGGAAGCACATTAGATGTGCAGGACCAACATTATGTTGATGGCTGTAGATTTGTGATTCGTGTGTTTGTCACGTTCGTTGACGGACGGGACGGACCAAGGCGCAGCGTGATATGCATACATGTTTATTTAAACTTAATAAACCCTTGACAAAACAATAAACCAACGATACGTGAAGTCCAAGGTAGACACAAACAACATACCTTATACGGAACAAGATCCCACAACCCACTAGTGCCAATAGGCTGCCTAAGGATCCCCAATCAGAGACAACGAGCGACAGCTGCCTCTGATTGGGAACCACACCGGCCAACATAGATCTAGACGTACTAGATCTAAACCTAGAAAATACAACATAGAACATCACAACATAGAAAGTCACACCCTGACTCAACAAATAAGAGTCCCCAGAGTCAGGGCGTGACAGTGTTAGCATGGAAATAACTGTGAATAAGCAGGGAGCTTATGCGACCATTACAATTAGAGCATGCTAGCTAACTCGCTCTTACAGCAATAACATACAAAAGCACACACACATATACACAGTGCATTTGGAAAATATTCAGACCGCTTGACTTTTTCCACATTTTGTTACGTTACAGCCTTATTCTAAAATTGATTACATTATTTTTTTCCCTCATCAATCTACACACAATACCCTATAATGACAAAGCGAAAACAGGTTTTTAGACGTTTTTGCAAATGTATAATTTTTTTTTTTTTTAATACATTTTAGAATAACCTAACAAAATGTGGAAAAAGTCAAGGGGTCTGAATACTTTCCGAAGGCACTGTACAGTACCAATCAAAAGTTTGGACACACCTACTCATTCAGGGGTTTTCTTTATTTTTACTATTTTCTACATTGTAAAATAATAGTGAAGACATCAAAACTATGAAATAACACATATGGAATCATGTAGTAACCAAAAAAGTGTTAAACCAATCAAAATATATTTTAGATTTTAGATTCTTCAAAGTAGCCACCCTTTGCCTTGATGACAGCTTTGCACACTCTTGGCATTCTCTCAACCAGCTTCATGAGGAATGCTTTTCCAACAGTTGAAGGAGTTCCCACATATGCTGAGCACTTGTTGGCTGCTTTTCCTTCACTATGCGGTCCAACTCATCCCAAACCATCTCAATTGGGTTGGGGTTGGGTGATTGTGGAGGCCAGGTCATCTGATGCAGCACTCAATCACTCTCCTTGGTCAAATAGGCCTTACACAGCCTGGAGGTGTGTTTTGGGTCATTGTCCTGTTGAAAAACAAATGATAGTCCCACTAAGCGCAAACCAGATGGGATGGCGTATCTCTGCAGAATGCTGTGGTAGCCATGCTGGTCAAGTGTGCCTTGAATTCTAAATAAATCACAGACGGTGTCACCAGCAAAGCACCCCCACACCATCACACTTCCTCCTCCATGCTTCACGGTGGGAACCACACATGCGGAGATCATCCGTTCACCTACTCTGCGTCTCACAAAGATATGGCGGTTGGAACCAAAAATCTCAAATTTGGACTCATCAGACCAAAGGACAGATTACCACCGGTCTAATGTCCATTGCTCGTGTTTCTTGGCCCAAGCAAGTCTCTTCTTCTTATTGGTGTCCTTTAGTAGTGGTTTCTTTGCAGCAATTCGACCATGAAGGCCTGATTCACACAGTCTCCTCTGAACAGTTGATGTTGAGATGTGTCTGTTACTTGAACTCTGTGAAGCATTTATTTGGGCTACAATCTGAGGTGCAGTTAATTGCCGATTTCTGAGGCTGGTAACTCTAATGAACTTATCCTCCTTTCCTGTGGCGGTCCGCATGAGAGCCAGTTTCATCATCGCGCTTGATGGTTTTTGCGACTGCACTTGAAGAAACTTTCAAAGTTCTTGACATTTTCCGACTTGACTGACCTTCATGTCTTAAAATAATGATAGACTGTCATTTCTCTTTGCTTATTGGAGCTGTTCTTGCATAATATGGACTTGATCTTTTACCAAATCTTCTGTATACCCCCCCTACCTTGTCACAACACAACTGATTGGCTCAAATGCATTAAGAAGGAAATACATTCCACAAATTAACTTTTAACAAGGCACACCTATTAATTGAAATGCATTCCAGGTGACTACCTCATGAAGCTGGTTGAGAGAATGCCAAGAGTATGCAAAGCTGTCATCATTTGTTTAACACTTTGTCGATTACTACATGATTCCATATGTATTATTTCATAGTTGTGATGTTTTATTTTATTTATTTAATTATTTTACTAGGCAATCAGTTAAGAACAAATTCTTATTTACAATGACAGCCTACACCGGCCAAACCCGGACGACGCTGGGCCAATTGTGCGCCGCCCTATGGGACTCCCAATCACGGCCGGTTGTGATACAGCCTGGAATCGAACCAGGGGGTCTGTAGTGACGCCTCAAGCACTGAGATGCAGTGCCTTAGACCGCTGCGCCACTCGGGAGCCCATGTCTTCACTATTATTCTACAATGTAGAAAATAATAAAAATAAAGAAAAACCCTGGAATGAGTAGGTGTGTCCAAACTTTTGACTGTTACTGTATATATACATGGAAATGTACATAGTGAACTCGTACATATTGTAAATACGTAAATAGAATGCACTATTTTAGAACGTGACCTATCACTTTCAGGTCAATATCAGACTCTGAAGAATTGACGTTTCGCGATCTCCCCCTATCTGCAAACATGACCAATGGCATAATATGTCATTTCAACCAACCAATAGGAATACATAAACATCGAATACATATTTCTGCAGTGGCAAGTGGAAACATAACCAACCCTGTTACACATGCTCCCACCCCTTATCAGAGAGGAATCAGGGAGGCAGGCTGCCTCTGTTTGTTTATACCCCATACCAGCCCAGCCCCCAGGTGCTCTGCTGAATCACTGCCACCAACAAACAGCCTGACGACTAGAGCCATACATATTACACAGATGTATCTCTATATATGACTGTGAAGGACTACAAGCCCAAAACAATGCTACTAGTTATTATCTTGGCACCCAGAACCAAATCAGCTTCAATGTTAAGGCTGTCACAATATACTATTTTCTCACTGTTATCCATGTCCACAGTGCTGCTGGAATAATAACAGGTACTCCAGTACACAGGTTTCAGAATAACAAAACTGCCAAGTCCATTCATCTCATCAGGACTGTCTGTCTCTAAGTAACTGTTTCACCTGAGCCATGGGACGTCCCTGGCTTATTCTAGGTTAAAACACAAAGCATAGACACACAGAGAGAAGGCACACTGCGGAGCTACATTATATCAAAGCCGGGTACAGTACGCCCCCCGAGCCCCCTACAGATAACCCAAAGCATAGTCATCTGTGCAAAACTGCAACTTTCCTTTGGAGTCAGTGCACAGGCCACATCCTGTCACTGCTCTAACTCGCCACATCATTTGTTCCTCTGCAGAGGACAACGTCATAATTCAACGGTGTAAATGTTGAACACAGGAAACAGATATAGTAATGGTGCGCTCTACTGATGTTACTTTTCGGGGGTTTTGACACCTCCGGACTTCCGCCCAGCTATTTTCTTGCTTGATTACTTGAAAACTGCTGTGAACAAAACAGAAAACAGTGTATTATTGCTCACTTGTGATTCTGTTGGTCATATGGTTAAAAATACATGAAACTAGAGGCATCAAACCCTCTTTTGCCTCCCACACTAAAGTCTAGCCACTTCTGAAGTCTCTCCCCTCAGACCTGAAGTACGGTGTCCATTTTAGGACACCCTCACACCTCCACAAATAGACACCGTACCGGAGACAGTTCTCACTTACTGGAAGGAGAGAGGCTCAGAAAGCCCATCTCCTCTTCAGAGCCTAGCAGGGGACATACTCAGACACACTAGAGGAAAGGCTGAAATAACACTCCCACTCACTGAACCATTACACACTGAGTGTCAGAGCAATCTCTCTCTGTCTTCATCACTACACATGGGGTCTATCTCAGGTTACATAGGCATTACACTGATGAAAGATGGTCAATGTGTGACTGTGTCCAACCGGTCATGAATGGAAGAGCCTTCTTTGCCTTTAAGCATTGCCAGGCTGAATAGTGTAACTATGGCAATTGAAAGAAAAGTGTTGTTTCAAATCATGTACAAGAAAGCACAATTGCAGTCAAAATTGCGGGCCAGTGTTGACACTAAGACAAGTCATCACATATGGCAGCTCCCCAATTCAATTATAATCTATTTTGAAATCAATAATCCCGTCTATATAAAGGGTATGAAATATATTGGAGGGATAAGATTATAAAAAGCTGTGGCAGGGGGAATGATAATCCTATTTCTGTCCAGGGCCAGGTTATACAGGTCATACAGTATTATAATTGACATGTTACCTGCTCCTGTTGTAATAGATCTGATAATAAACAGACAGGTTCTCCTCCACCCCACCAACCCTGTCTGTCTGTATTCTGTTTGTCATCTCACAATGTGATGATTTGTCCTGCCTGTCAAAGAGAAATTGCTCTTTGGGTTTCAATTCCTCCTCTCTCTCCATCTCTCACTGCTGTGGTGAAGTGATGATTCTGTTTGGCACGCATAGGGTTCTCCTGTGGGTACCTGGAGGGTGGTCACGAACAGCCCCAGCTTACTGCTGCCTGAGCCCAGGAAGAGCTGCTGGGGGAATATTAATCGGGCACACACACAAACACAAACACACACACACAGCATGCGGAATGACACAGTGGAAAATCCCACAGGGACAGGTCCCCCTCCCACAGACAGCAACATGACTCCTTCCTGTCTGTAATGAAACATGCTCTCTACACACTGACTAGCAGTACTACAGGAACATCATGGTTAATTAAAAAAACATTACACTGACATTCACATCAATGTGCGCGCCGTGCTTGGTGGATACGCTGAGTTTAAAATCCTCGCCGCTGTGATAAAACGCGCCGCTTATTAAAATGGCCACTTGTGTCATTCATCCTGCATCAAACCCCCGGGGGGATCATGAGTTTATGAAATGGTGAAGTATTAAGCTCGACACCGCAACGGAATTGGATGCCATTCAGCTGTGTCAAATGGCATGGTGGGGGCCGTGGAGGAGACAGAGCCTAGCCTCTCACATCATGGACCCTTGATGGCCTATAGAGATATACAGTGTTTGATAGAGCAGAGACCTTGAAGGGACAATGATGGCTGAACTGGAACATGAATCAGTCCCAGTCGTAGTGATCAGGCCGAAGGACGGGAGGGAAGGGGGGCTTCTTTAGTGTCACACAAGTGCTATCTGGGCAGATTGACCCGCAGCCAACCACTCTATACTATTAGCCGTGTGAGGAGATTGCCATGACAACCGAGTGACCTGATGGCGAAAGTGAAGTATTTGAGGGGGATACTCCCTTACAGAAAAAAAGAATGATTTGACATGTGAAATCATGTGTTTTTGGAACATTTCACGTGATCACATTTTCACATGTGTAGTTTGACGTTATCACATGTTGCTTTACATGTTGTCACATGTTATCACATTAACTTAACATAAGGTCACATGTGAAGTTCATGTGGTCTTTCCGTAAAGGCTGTTTGTACGAGGGGTGGCTGTCAGTTTTCAGAATAGGACGATTTTCTTTTCAGTCATAGAGAAGATGCTATTTCCTACAGTACATATTTTTAGCCATGTCTTTGAGCTTAGATGGACTCAAAGGGAAATTTTTCCAAACCCTTTTATGTTGGATAAAGCTCTTATAGCCTAATGCCTTCAACTCCATATCAGATTTTTTCCCCTTCAGCTTTAACTTCAATTATAACTTGATTAGTATAATTTGTATTATAATTTGTAATGAAATTAAATGTACCACTTTCTTCTAAGATCATTATAGCTGTTGATAATTTTCCCAAAATGATATTATGTAGTGTAAATCAAATGACATGCTGCAAAGCAACTTCAATAACAGCAGACAAAAAAATTGTATATTACGTGATTATCCTTCATTTAAAATTATACAAATGCATCCATTATAGGCCAATCACCCATAGGGGGTGTTTAGAAACGTCACGCTGTCAGTTTTCATAGAGCCCGGCCCTGATGATAGCCTCACCATTCTGTTTCATCACAACAGTTGTTCAACCTTCCTATGATTACATTAACCCGGTAGCCATGCTCTGTGGAAACACAAAAGATAACATTCTCTATCTCTGAGACAAAAGTCCTTCATCCATTAAACACAGTCAAAAAAAGTGTTGTTTGTCTCATGCCACAGTAATGGGAGCAACGATCAACGTAAAAACATAATCACAAAACTTGTTCAACCGCCTGGCAAGACCCATTAATATAATGATTAACAGGGAGGAAGGAGGACATAGAACACACATCATTCTACAGTTCCCATCGCCGGTTCATTAAATTCCCTAATGAACGTATGTGACAAGTTCTAACTTCTAACCTGGACAAGTGAAACTAAACAGATGTCAACGCTGACTATCAATATAACTGTAAAAACTACAGGAGAGTGGAGAAAAGAATAGCTCCTTTTCTTAAATATACACACACACACACACACACACTGCTGGCGGGGACATTACCCCTGGGTGGTCAGTTCCCAGGGTCATCCGTCTGCTGCTTCTGTATTAGATAGTGTAACATCCAGCCTGACTGCTTTGGAGAAATATCAGGGCAAAGGTCAAATTCACACAGGATCCATCCCACTCCTCCATGTTGCATTTATTATTCCAGGCCAGGGGTGTCCTATGTGGGAAATAATTAAATAATTAAATATGAAACCGATTGCTGGTCTTGACATTACTCTATTTGCTGGGGCTTGACACACGTCTACATAAAGTAGACAGACAAACACTTAAGAACATAACATTCGAAGATTTTATATACTGAATAACCACATAAGGTAGCAAGTACTTGGACTGCAGTCAGAGGCCTTAGTCGGCAGATGGAGTCAAATGTCGAGCCCAAGTGGAAACCAGTTATAGAAGGCAGTGTTTTGCTGTCCCTTCATTGCTGACGCACAGAGACACAGGTCCTGGGAACCAGCGTGACACACTGACGTGCCAACCGTTTGACCATTAACGGTCAAAACAGGAACAAGTCTCGACAAAGCTGATAGGAATTCTGCTGACCAATGTGCCGGCTACATATAAGGGCATATATCAGCGTTGTTTTTCTCATGCCACAGTAATGGGAGCAACGATCAACTTAAAAACATGATCACATAACTTGTTGAACAGCCTGGCAAGACCCTTTAATATAATGATTAACAGGGAGGAAGGAGGACATAGAACACACATCATTCTACTTTTCCCATTGAAGGTTCATTAAATACCTTAATGAACGTACAGGTAACTGCCAAAATAAAGGAAACACCAACATAAAGTGTCTTTATAGGGCATGGGCCACCACAAGCCAGAACAGCATCAATGCACCTTGGCATATATTCTACAAGTTTCTGGAACTCTATTGGAGGGATTCCTCCATGGGAAATTCCATCCTTCGTGTTTTGTTGATGGTGGTGGAAAACGCTGTCTCAGGCGCCACTCCAGAATTTCCCATAAGTGTTCAATTGGGTTGAGATCTGGTGACTGAGAATGCCATGGCATATGGTTTACATCGTTTTCATGCTCATCAAACCATTCAGTGACCACTCGTGCCCTGTCGATGGGGGCATTGTCATCCTATGGGGGGGGGGGGGGGGGGGGGCATAACCATGGTGGCCAAAATAATGGCCAAGATAATGGCCTGCCCAGCATTTCTATACATGACCCTAAGCATGATGGGATGGTAAACATTTAATTAACTCAGGAACCACACCTGTGTGGAAGCACCTGCTTTCAATACACTTCATATCCATCATTTACAAGAGTTTCCCTTATTTTGGCACCTACCTGTATTTAACTTCTAACCTGGAGAAGTGAAACTAAACATGAGAAATGTGTCCCTGGTCCCTGAGCTTTGGCACATACTGCACTGCAGGGCCTTGACCCATCATCTCAAGGGCAGGAGAGCTACAGAGACACCTGAACCCAGAGTGTAGACAAACACACGCACGCGCACACACACTCTCTCACTAAGAGTCCCCCACACACACTTTGGGCAGCCACTGAGTCCTCCACTCTTCCCTCCTCATTTATAATGCATGAGAACCAGAGTAGACAGATTAGAGCCTGATATAGGATCTTCCCTTTGGGAGACAGGGGAATTCCCCTATAGACCCATCCAGCAGTCAGCTAGTGTTTACTTGTTGCCTCTACTTAGAAGTCCTCTGCAATACAAAACTGACAAACAAGAGTACAGTCTTGCTGCCACGGTGATGGTGAAGTTACATAACGCTGTTAGTATTATGTAACATCAGTACCACTCCAGATTTTTGAGGATCAACGATTACAGAACAAAAAGACAGAAAGAATCGGACTAAAATGGCTGACATTTGGGATAACTTACAAGATCAAAAGCCGGGAATTAATATTGGTAGTTGAACCTATCGCTACATTAACTCAAACTGGCACATTGCCTTAGGGCAGGACTCATCATGAGGGGCCTGAACTCATCATGAGGGGCCGCAGTGGCTCGTGGGTCTGCGTACCCATATCCATACTCCCCCCCCCCCCCCCAGCCAATTTCCTGCAATTCTACACATTCCTGCAATTCTACACAGTTTTAATATGATAACTGATGATCAATGGGCCCCACCCCGGTCGGTAATTCGACTATGCTTGCTACAACTTTAGATAGCGATAGATAGAGGCCCTGCATATAACTATCCCGTTAGAAACATTGGTGCAGACATCCTCTTGAATATAGTAGATTAGCATTTTCATTTCATATAACCTTTAATTATACAGGTTATTCACATTGAGATACAATCTCCTTTATGAGCATATATCACTTCAATGTGTCTTCTAGACCCTATTTCTAAACTAGTCTGGTGCATGGAATACAAATAACTATGCCAGAGGGGAGATCTGAGACAGTGAGACAGCATGAAATAGATACAAGCTGAGCTAGGCAAAACAGACACGTTTCATAATAGGATTCTACCAAAAACATGAGACAACTAACAGTCAGTGTGTGATTCAGCCTTTATTCAGAGTATTTACATAAATGAGGAGAAAAGAGAGGGGGGTGGAGAGGAGAGGTGAGGGTCATGTTTGTTTATCCGGCCAGCTTCTTCAGCAAGTGTCCATACAGCGTGTCTCCCACCAGCTCTCTCACGGCCTCCGTGTCCTCGGCATCTGTCAGAGACACAAATGATGGCCATGACCCTTGATCTTTGATCAGATACTGATCATATGACCTGTCTGTCCTCTGGCGGTATGGGAGCCTTCTGATCTAAAGGTTACAGGTTCGAATCCCTCTGAGGGAGCTGGGACTGCTCTGTATTCAACTCTGTCTTTAGTGGGGTTGAGTCAGAGTGGGTTATGAAATGTAGATGAGAGCACTGTTTTAGATGAATAATAAATCACAGCTGAGCCAATGCAGGAGCTCCCTGCTGCTCTGTGAAGCTCTTCTACCTGCATTCACTCACATTTACATTTTAGTCAAACACTCTTATCCAGAGCGACTTACAGGAGCAATTAGGGTTAAGTGCCTTGCTTAAGGGCACAGACAGATTTTTCACCTAGGCGGACTTAGACTGGGGAGTTTAGAATGCATGACAATGGTTGCTTAGTGAAGGTAATGCAGAAACAGTGTGACATCATCATGCAGAAGCAGGATGGCATGCATTACGGATGGCCCATTCACATAGCTGGCCCCTTAATGAAAATGCATTAGGGCAGAATGTTAAATCAATCAAGAGATGCACACAGGTAGTATGTAGTAGCTGCATGTCCTCGCTTTCTTGTTGAGGGTCCAACTTTATAAGTGTTGTTAAAACACATATTTACATAGTAATGACATACTGCAGACAGGTACACAGGTTCACTTAACATAAATGTTTTAGTTTGCAACAGTAAAACACCTGGGAGTGGTGGTACAATGTAAACTATACCATCTGCATGGCAACGCCGCTGAGAAGACACTCAGTCTATTCATTTACTGCTGAAATAAACACAAGCAGAGAGAGATAAAAGTCCCCACAGGTATAACAAATATGCCTCTCTCCTGCATTCTCACACAATGTGAAGTAAGAGAAAAGAAGCTTCTAGATAAACAACATAAAACACACCATAGCTAAATTTACTTTACCCCCTTCCTTGTTATTAAGCAATGACTCATATATAAAATCTCAGTTCTGTCGACAGAGTCAGAGAAGGGGGATGTGTTTGGTTGTTATTTGTGATGGGTGGGTGAAGATGTGTACCATTGTGTGTGGAACTCAGACTTGGTGACAGGCGACAGCTACACACACACAGGCAGCGCTATCTATCAGCAATAAGCTGATGTCACACTGCTAGCTGGGTTTAGCCATAATGACCTCCCTCTCTCTAGCTACAGTAGATCTCGTCTGTCGCTCTTTTTCTCTCTCTAACATCTCCCTCTCTTTGAGCCTCTCCCTCACTCCCTCTCTCTTCCAAACCCTATATTGCCCTCTCCCCCTCTCTTTCTTCCCCACTAACATCACTATCTCTCTCTCTCCCCCTACCCCCTTTCCCCTCCCTCCCTCCCTCACTCTCTCCCAACCCCCTCTCTCTCGCTCTCTCTACCTCCTTTCCCCTCCCTCTCTCTCTCTCTCTCGCTCTCTCCCAACCCCCCCCCCCCCTCTCTCTCTCTCCCTCCTCAGCCCTCGGTCTCCATGACCACTATGTGTCTCATGATGAGTTAGGTAACAGTTCTCTGAAATCGCAAAGAGGAGCACCAACACACCCAGAGGCTCAATTATTAACACATGCTGCAGGAACAGGAAGCTCCGTTCCGGCCATTATTATGAGCCGTTCTCCCCTCAGCAGCCTCCACTGGTGTCAGGTACAGTGGGGGAAAAAAAGTATTTAGTCAGCCACCAATTGTGCAAGTTCTCCCACTTAAAAGATGAGAGAGGCCTGTAATTTTCATCATAGGTACACGTCAACTATGACAGACAAATTGAGGAATAAAAATCCAGAAATTCATATTGTAGGATTTTTAATGAATTTATTTGCAAATTATGGTGGAAAATAAGTATTTGGTCACCTACAAACAAGCAAGATTTCTGGCTCTCACAGAACTGTAACTTCTTCTTTAAGAGGCTTCTCTGTCCTCCACTCGTTACCTGTATTAATGGCACCTGTTTGAACTTGTTATCAGTATAAAAGACACCTGTCCACAACCTCAAACAGTCACACTCCAAACTCCACTATGGCCAACACCAAAGAGCTGTCAAAGGACACCTGAAACAAAATTGTAGACCTGCACCAGGCTGGGAAGACTGAATCTGCAATAGGTAAGCAGCTTGGTTTGAAGAAATCAACTGTGGGAGCAATTATTAGGAAATGGAAGACATACAAGACCACTGATAATCTCCCTCGATCTGGGGCTCCACGCAAGATCTCACCCCGTGGGGTCAAAATGATCACAAGAACGGTGAGCAAAAATCCCAGAACCACACGGGGGGACCTAGTGAATGACCTGCAGAGAGCTGGGACCAAAGTAACAAAGCCTACCATCAGTAACACACTACGCCGCCAGGGACTCAAATCCTGTAGTGCAAGACGTGTCCCCCTGCTTAAGCCAGTACATGTCCAGGCCCGTCTGAAGTTTGCTAGAGTGCATTTAGATGATCCAGAAGAGGATTGGGAGAATGTCAGATTAAACCAAAATATAACTTTTTGGTAAAAACTCAACTCGTCGTGTTTGGAGGACAAAGAATGCTGAGTTGCATGCAAAGAACACCATACCTACTGTAAAGCATGGGGGTGGAAACATCATGCTTTGGGGCTGTTTTTCTGCAAAGGGACCAGGACGACTGATCCGTGTAAAGGAAAGAATGAATGGGGCCATGTATCGTGAGATTTTGAGTGAAAACCTCCTTCCATCAGCAAGGGCATTGAAGATGAAACGTGGCTGGGTCTTTCAGCATGACAATGATCCCAAACACACCGCCCGGGCAACGAAGGAGTGGCTTCGTAAGAAGCATTTCAAGGTCCTGGAGTGGCCTAGCCAGTCTCCAGATCTCAACCCCATAGAAAATCTTTGGAGGGAGTTGAAAGTCTGTGTTGCCCAGCGACAGCCCCAAAACATCACTGCTCTAGAGGAGATCTGCATGGAGGAATGGGCCAAAATACCAGCAACAGTGTGTGAAAACCTTGTGAAGACTTACAGAAAACGTTTGACCTGTGTCATTGCCAACAAAGGGTATATAACAAAGTATTGAGAAACTTTTTTATTGACCAAATACTTATTTTCCACCATAATTTGCAAATAAATAAATTAAAAATCCTACAATGTGATTTTCTGGAAATATTTTTCTCATTTTGTCTGTCATAGTTGACGTGTACCTATGATGAAAATTACAGGCCTCTCTCATCTTTTTAAGTGGGAGAACTTGCACAATTGGTGGCTGACTAAATACTTTTTTTCCCCACTGTAGCTGGACCATCTGTCACTCTGTGAGCACAGCAGCTACTGGCTCCTACAGAGAGGGCCATGCAGAGCAGCAGAGTATAGTACACATGCACACTCACACAGTACATGCATATGCAACACAAACATAAACAGACAGGAAGCTAGCTACTGTATTATGTAGTGCAGTCTATGTCATTCATTAGTGGGACAGGCCAGGGACAGATGGAGATAGTGCTCATGGAGCGGAAAGCTAAGCATGAATAGACTCGACAGCATGTAGTCCTAAAAAACGGAAATGAGTTACCTCTGGTTCGTTTCTATGGGGGAAATGAATGAGGAAAGAATGGGGTTTTGGGATAAACGCCGAAAATAAGGTCTGAGGTTAACACAGGCTTAGAAGTTCCTATACGTTTTGTTCTATGAGATAATATCAGTAAATCATTCATTTACTCATTCATTAATTCATTAGTCAGTTAACATGACCTTCATGAATTACGAAACCTTTAATGTGCTTTACATGCTTTTTAAAATTACATAAATGCTTCAGAATTCACAAAAAGTGACGTTAGCTGATGAAGATTATTTCATAGAACAAAACGTATAAGATCTCTTAAGCCTGTGTTGACCACTGACTTTATTTTCTGCGTTTATCCAAAAACCCTACAAAAACTCATTTTATTTGTCAATAGGCTTTGCCCAACTAACCATGGCAGAGTGCCTACATAAAGACACCATTACTATTGCTCTCTATTCACAATATATACGTATAATATATATCCCCAGTCTGTCCTGTGTATTTCCACCCACATCCTATAATGAGCAGCTGTGTGATGGATTCTCTGTATGTGTCCCTCAGTGCGTGTGTGCGTGCGAGGGTGTGTGTGTGTGTGCGTGCGCATGATTGTGTGTGTGCGTGTGTGATGTGTTTGTGAATCTGGGCATCCCTTTGACAGTGTTTCTAGCCTGCTGAGAGAGAATTCCCCTGGGATAGAGAGAGGGAAGAAGAGAGAGGCAGAGAGAGAGAGAGAGATGAAGAGAGAGTGGTCCCCTGGATTACAGCCCCTGCCTCTAGAAATACTCCAGTCACGCATCAGAACAACAGTCTGCTGGCAGGGACAGGCTTTACATACATTTGGACGAGTTGAGTTAGAGTACATGAATACAGAACTGTAGATGCACTGTTTATGTGTCAGGTAGCATTAGCTGAGTTAATGGGGAACTAAACAAAATGGTGGACAGGCAAACCCAGGAGCTTTCTACCTGGTGCTGCTGTCTAATTCAATTACATTTAAGATCATTTTTGTATTTCGACCTACTTAGTCCACCTGTCGGCTCTCCCTAGTAATGAGCCTGGGGATGAGGTTAGACCTACTTCATTTTTTTCTTGATATGGTTTGAGTGCGAGTAGCTTTTAGGTTTACATTGTTGTTTAACTCCAACTCACCCACTCCCAGTTGCTCCAGCAGGGCCTTGAACTCTGGCCTCTCCTCCAGGACCCTAAGGAGGTGGGTGGGCTCCATGCGCTCCAGCTCCACTCTCCAGTAAACATAAATCTTGTGGTTGAAGCTGACGTACACCAGACAGGGGCTGTTCTTGCCATCCTTACAGGTGTACTGACCTGTTAAACACCAAAATGTAAGGCAGACAACCACAGGGAAGAAGGCCATTTTGAATGGACATAAGCAAATATTCCATGACTAGGGGCCTGAGTTTTCACTAATCACATGTCCTAATCAGGAAAAACTCCAGGCCCTAGTCATTACAGTAAAATATACATTCAGTGACAATAGGAGATGCTTTGAAATGGGATTGTTCAAATCAAATAAATCAAATCAGATTTTATTTGTTACATGCGCCAAATATAATAGGTGCAGACCTTACCATGAAATGCTTACTTACAAGCCCTTAACCAACAATGCAGTTTTTAGTGGACACTGGCCTATAATAACGCGTGTTTCTCAAGCAATGCCAACAGTGGTGAGGCTGAGCTAATGCACTCCAATGACCACAGAGACAAAGCATGGATGACCCCTGAGCGTGTGTTGTTCACACACTGACTCTGATAGCACTAGAATGAAGGCAGTGTGCTTGAAGATTAAGTCCTGTCTGTAGCTCCAACATGGCCTCATCGTTACACATTCTGCATTTATTCCTTGTGTTATTATTCTTTATTTTGTATTCTCTGCGCTGTTGGAAAGCGCCCGTAAGTAAGCATTTCACTGTTACTCTACACCTGTTGTTTACGAAGCATTTGACAATTTTTTTTGGGGGGGGGGATTAGATTATCTTGCCCATTTCTTTAATCCTCGTATTAGATAACAATATGATCTCGCTCTGCTCTCAGAGAGGCACTGGGGCTCGTGCAGAAATTGGAGAGACAGCGTTTGACAGAGAGCGAGATAGACGGAGATCGAGACGATGAAGCTTGTTTATGTGAGCCTGAAGTCCAATACTGCCATCTAATGGTGACATGAGCTGGAAACTGTATTAATACTGTCTATATCATTTGCTTAGTCATCACGTAAATCAGGTGTACATAGGTGAGGGATCTGACAAGAATGAGTGGTTCAGAATGAGATCTCACCTGCACAGAAAGCATTGACGTTCTCGTCAAACTGGAACCGCACCACCATGCGGTTGTGGTCGATGATGTAGGTCTGACCATCCCAGGCACACGCCACCACCTCCTCTCTGCCGTCGCCCTGAAGACAGAGGCACAGTCACAATGTCAAAAACCACACGGGCACAGACAGTCACTATAAAAACGTATATTGTTTTTGTTAACTCACTGTGACGTCCAGCTTCTGCAGAGCAAAGAGCTGGTGATCCACCTGCACTGACCACTTCAACTGCTCTGAACTGTCCATCAGTTTCAGTGTGCCTGGAACAGAAAAACACACAAACACATGATTCACATACTAAAATGACTAACATTCCCCCCGAAAAAAAAAATACAAAATACAAAAAAACAAAACAAAAAAAATACAAAAAAATAATACATTTTATGCTTAATATTGTTAATGGCATCAAGAGTATTGTTTAAACTGCATATTATACGGCAGTCTGAGAAAGAACACAGAACTTAAACAACCCAAGACCTGCAGATCACTGGTTTTCACAGGGTTAAGGAAAACATTAAAGCCATAGAAATGGAATGAATTATTTTTATGGTTATAGCAGCACTCTGAGTGATGGACACCAGCAAAGTAATCTAAATGTCTCCATCCCTGAGTTCGAAGCAAGGAAATAGGGCAAAATTGAAGGTAACCTTTATTCAAAACCATTTCTGTCTCTCAATCTCTCCTGCAAACACCAACAAGCTTTGAATCGAAATCCAAATACTTGGAAAAATCGTCTTCAATTTAAACTGCAACATCATACGTCACCTGTTTTTCCAACCTTAAATGTAGAATTGTTTAAATAAAATGGCTGAAATATGATGTGGTTACATTTCACTATTCCCTCAGCAAAATTCCTCAAACATTGATCCTAATTAGGTCACACAGGCATGTCAAGCCCTCTCTTGGAGCATCATTATTAGCGTATCTGTGACTGGCCCAGACTCTCTAGTAAGATAATCCTATTGGTTCCCCTCTTCTTTAAATATTGATAGTCTTTCCCGGAGCTCACAGGGCCCTCAGCCTGCTCAGCCTGCTCAACCACAACAAACCAGTCTCCTCTGGTAACACAGACCCACAACACCTCCCTCCCTTCTACATGCCTTTCCTAGTTCTGAGTGACCTTGTTAAAAACTTTAATTGGTGAGAGAGTAAGAATGGTCTTCCTTTTCACCTTAAGGGGGCAGCGGAGCAGGCTAGGCAGCTCTGTGAGCTGACAGATACACTGCCTTTCAGACATGTTCAGGTTCTATAAGGAGGATTAATATACAGGGTCATTGCTTTTGAGAAACAGATCAGCCAGGTATCTCCACAACCACAAGTCATATAAACCTTCGATCTGCTCATCATCACTATGAAAAACTCACATAACAGCAGAGTGGAAGTACCTATTATTTTTTTGCTGAGCCCAGTGAGGTTATGATTTTTGGTATTTTATTAGGATCCCCATTAACTGTTGCAAAAGCAGCAGCTACTCTTCCTGGGGTCCACACAAAACATGAAACATGACATAATACAGAACATTAATAGACAACAGCTCAAGGACAGAACTACATAAATGTAAAAAATGTCGCTCATTATTTTAGAAGATAATTGACTGCCGTGTTGTTAACATGTCCTATCTGAACACATCCTCATTAGGATTCCGTTATGAGACGGACTGACTACAAAAGGTCAGTGGTGTAATTAGTGAATGACGCAGCGGTGCTCTTCTGAACAACTTAACTAAGACACTTACCATCTAGAGTGCAGAGGGCAAACAGGCCACATTTAGAGGAGTCTCCTTTGGAGCCTCTGCTTATGCTCCCGATGAGATGAGTGGAGACGTTCTTGTTGTGGATCCGACCAGTGGTCAGATGCAGAATGACGTCTCTGGCGGGACCCTCGCTGTGAAAGACACATTACAAACACAGGACGATACCAACATCAACTGGCACAGCTTATCTATCATTAGACAGCCAAAGCTCTGTTACAAGTCTACTACTGTGTACTGTATGTATCAATATATGTAATAGGTCATCTGCATGTCCAGTGGTCCGTACCTGCCAGGAGTGGGTGGGGCCTCCTCCCCAGGCCCCGCCTCAGAGAAGCCCTGTTGTGTCCATGTGCACAGCAGGATGGCATAGCCACAGCCAGGCTGGGACACCATCAGTTCAGGAAGACCCTCGGGGTCAGGGTTCACTGACAGGCTGTCCACCTGTCACAGGAAGAAATAATGGATTAGAAATAGTAGAGTGTACACTGTACAGGATGTGAAATCATCCAGTGTTTTGTGTGGTTTATATGTAGAGCCAGAAGGGTATCATACGAAGCAGGTTTGCGGAGTTAGTGAGTTAACTTTGGTCAACTCTGAGTTCAACTCGGGATAACCGGTCATAAGAAAGTGGATCACCTTTTAGCCAGGTCAATTTCTATGGCAACGAATCCTTCAGAAGGAACCTGCTACGGGGCAGGCTAACTCACAGATAACTCCACTTACCCTGAATAAAATGACTGAGCCACGAGTTGAGGACCAATTAATGTAAATCAGATTCCTTCCCTCTTGCAAAGATTGAGTCATCATCCCCTTCATTTGATCAAATGTTTTTTGAGTTTTACAAAATAGTCATGTTAAAATATATCATATTACACATTTAGTAATGATAGAATGCATTTTAAACTTCACGCTATGTAACACTTTTGTATGACTTAATAAATAACAAATATAAATAGGAGTGGGAAAAAAGCTGCTTGTGCATTGATAAGCACACCAAAGACGGTATTAACGATTAGTTAGAAATTAAAGACGGCACTTCTAAAAGCCTATTTCACACCATAGCCTGCTGAACTCGCAAAATAACTATTCTTTCATTTTTATTTCTGAACAAATTAAAATGTGGCACTGACTCATTCTTGGATTAATGTTTCAGCATTGTCTCAATTAAGAGTTTGGCTTTCGACTAACCATGAGCAACATGCACGCGCAGTTACAAGCCTGCTAGAGTCAGTGGCAGGCGGACAAACAATATCCACCGTCATAGTATGGACGAAGCCTGAGCTAGAATGTAAAGCTAGCTGAAGCTGGTAAGTTTTAGAAAACCCTGAGTAGATTGCTTCGTAGGATACCCCTCAGGAGTTTTTCAGTCTTTGATTGACATATTCCATGTTTGTGTATAGACCTACCTGTCCCTCCAGAAGCCACTTCTTCAGCAGGACCAGCTGTCCACAGCTCAGGTCTGAAGAATCGGTGGGCTCCTCCCAGCGGAACGCTCTCACCACACGGTCTGTGTAGCCCACTACAAGCTCACTGCGCCCATCCCCATCTGCAAAGCGTGTACACACACACACACACACACACACACACACACGCACACACACACACACACACGGTTGAGAATAAAGCAGTTGAAACAGAAGCAGTCAATTGCATTGAGGTTGCCTACATCTAGGACGAAATGGGTGCAGAACAGAGCGGTTACCTATGTCACTAATAAGGATGACTTTGGTGTTGGCAGGAATGTGCTGAGAGAAGCAGGGCTTCTGGTCATCAGAGAACAGCGCCTCCTGCTGGCTGGATGAATCTGACTTGGCTCCACCCACTGCAGACAGGTCAAACAGGTGAAACCATCCCTCTGCACCCACAGCAACTACAAAGTTCTGATGGATAAGTAAAGGCAGTGAATAGTTAGTGATAGCACTCATTGGATGCAAGGGGGAAATTACACAGAAATATTCCTCATCTGACTCGAGGACTATGCACAGTTTTTGCACACTCACCCTTCCTTTGTTGCAGATGTCTCCAACACCAACACAGGTGAGCTAAAAAAGAAACAAAAAAGATAACTCATTAAATATTTGTCTAAATCTGCAAAAATAACAATAGGCAGTGGTGTTCAAATTACCTCTTTTATGCCACAACTGTGCCGACATTTAAACTCAAAGAAGGGTGATCAAATGCCCTCTAAACAGCCACTTACCATGCCCACACATGTTCTCGTGATCCAAGGCTTGGAGTCATCATTCTTGTACACATGCAGCTTTCCACTGGTGTCACCCACGATAAGTTCATTCAGCTGTTAAAAAAGAATAACACAGTTAATGTCAACGTTTTGGTGTCAAGGCCATGGGTACAGTCACAGTCAGGACATTCTCTTTCCATAGATATAAGACATGTTGTGATAAATATGTTGAAGGTCAAGGAACGTGATAGGAGTACTGTTATGACATCTACTATTTCACTCTTGCCCCTCTTATCGTGACTGGAGGGAATGAGTCAGAGACCCTCTAAAGCAGGAGTTGCTATTTACAGTACAGGGACTAGAAAGGCACAGCTGGACAATGAATGGGGAAGTGGAGAGTGGGTAGAGCAGTCTATGACTTCTGCATTTTTTTTTATATGTTGCCACATAGGTGGGGGAAATAACTGATTAAAAAAACAAGTTGATACATGTCATTGGTAGGCCTTCAATATGTATAACTGGCCCTAGGAGGTGGATACACTAACACCGTGAGCATTGAGACTACACACATTTTTGCAAGGATTGCCAATGTCTGAAAACATGGACACAAGGAAAGTCCCTGAATAATTGTTTAGCTGCTGATACTTTACCGAGTCATTGTCCGCATCACCAAGACAAATTGCATGAGGGAAAAGGGTTCCAGTGAAATCCAAACTAACACGCTGAACATAGCTCAAGGACCGCATATCACCAGATAACAGTTTGACAGCTGAGCTGGACACAGACAGATGCAATTTGCACCATCAAAATGCAAGTTAGAGAAACGTCAAGTAGTTAGCTGTGTTAAAGCGTATATTTAAGCGTTGCTTCTGCTTTTACATTTGGCATGATAACTATTATTAACCATAACCATTAAAAACAACAGAAAGCTGAGCTGAACCTGTAAAACGTGCCTGTTTGTACGCTCTTCCTTAAACAAAGCACACGTGACAAAAACAGTACGGTAAGTTACTTGAGACAAGCTTCACGCGTTTTGTAATTTGCGATTCGTATGGTCAAGTGGAGATATTTATTGTAATCCTACATATATCGTTTGTTAATGAGGAAAAAAATAAAAAATTCAACAGCCAATGTTATTTTATAAAATAATATCTGCATTTGTATTTATGCACAAATACTGAATCCCACCTAGCTGATTATTAAATTGTTCATAATATAGCCTAATGTCACATTCACATGTAGCTTAGTAATTCCAGAATATTATATGAGTGTAAATGATCAATTATAATGTCAGTAAACTAAAAGCATAACGTGGTAGACTGCTGTGGGCATTAACCAAAAGGTTTAAAAACTCAGTACAACTGCCGTTAAGTGGTTACTCATCGGGTTGCATTTGGGTGAAGCACTGTCAATCCTCTAGAGGGTGCTGCAGTACAAGACAAGAATATTTTCCAACTATTTCACCTCATCCATACTGTCTAGGGACCCAAGGCCCTTCTGACCCATATGACCCTTTAAGTGAGGAACACAAGCCAGCATTGGTTTGCCTATATATTAGGCCTACATGTTTGAAAGGCCTACATTTGTTGGCATATTCTCAGAAGTGTGGAGTAATTTCAGTGCACACAACAGCATGTGGATATTTACTGCAGCAGAGCAGCTATTTTCAGTGATCTCTCTCTCTCTCGCACGCTCTCTCTCTCTCTCTCTCTCTCTCTCTCTCTCTCTCTCTCTCTCTCTCTCTCTCTCTCTCTCTCTCTCTCTCTCTCTCTCTCTCTCTCTCTCTCTCTCTCTCTCTCTCTCTCTCTCTCTCTGTATGTGTGTGTGTGTGTGTGTGCCAAACAACTGGCTAGGTACTGCTATTTTTTAGACTTTATGGGCAGCCTAGCAATGTGGAGGAGAAGTTGCTTTTTGTTGCATCAAAGACCTTTGAAATGTTTGAACCCTTTATGATGTACCGGTAATGTGATTTGTGGATTCAAATAAAGTATTTAAAATGTGTGTGTGTGTGAGTGTGTGTGTGTGTGTGTGTGTGTGTGTGTGTGTGTGTGTGTGTGTGTGTGTGTGTGTGTGTGTGTGTGTGTGTGTGTGTGTGTGTGTGTGTGTGTGTGTGTGTGTGTGTGTGTATGTGTGTGCATGTGTGTAAAGAGCAGAACAGGTAGTCACGACCCATTAAACAGCTGCACATCACTGGCCACAGACAGGATTGAATGATTGTCCACGTCGACTGTAGGGAATTTCAGATAAATATTCAGTTCAGCATCTATTCAATAGGCTAACTGCTGAGAGAAGTTGATTCAGATTGCTCAGATGCCTTGTGATGGCATGGTTCATTACCATTCACTCCAGATGTTCTTGACAGGTCTCATGAATTAATCAAATGCATAGCACAACACTTTTCTTCAACTCAATCAGTAAAACGTCACAAAAGTAAATGTTGAAATACGTCACCAAAGGCATCAGATAATGTTTAAAGTAGCTTAATTTAAACATCCAAAACTTTCAAAATATATGCTAGCTAGATGACACTGTACTATGCTCCACTTCAAATGTCTTATTTCAGATATGGTCTTTCATCTAAAAACTCTAGTTTGGCAAACTTGAATAGTTCATGCAGCTGAATACAGGCTATGCCCTTCAAACTTTTTTATTTAGACATATTCATTTATTGAAATTGTTAGTAAAGATACATTTGAGTTTTGATAACCGTGATCACTGTGTTTGTATTTACCTTCTAAATGCATTCAGTGGGGGCTTTTCACTTTATTGTAAGACTGCTATGTTGTAATGCACCTGCAGAAATGATACAAAGAAGAGTCAGTGCCATGGGCGACCCCAAACGACCACAGTATATAAAAAAACCCACCACAATTTAGTTTTAACAGCTAACAAATTGAAAATTAATCCCGCATATCACATATGGGTTATTTCCCAGGACAAATGGGCCCTTATGAGTTTTATTTATGATGTCTCAGTGAACTCCAAAAGCAGAAAGACAGAGGTGTTTCAATGGAGACTCAGGCGCCCAGATGTCATATTAATTATTACACTCGGCTATGACTGGAACCCTCGAATAGAGGGAGCGCTTTGCCTGCCTCTGGAAGATCTGCAGTGGAAAAAAAGTCTTTACAAAGCGCTAATTGGACTCTGGAACCGCACTGACAGGGCATGGTAGATAGGTTTCAGAAAGCCGACGATGGCGAGGGGGCTGGGGGAAACTGAATAGAACCCACGCTTCTTTTCTAAACTCTCTTGCTGTGCCAAAAAGGGGAGTAAAAAGAAAAGAAAAGTTGGTGGGGGCTGGGTTCTTCAATGCAGGCTTGATTTTGAATGCCACAGCCAACACAGAAAAATTTCACAATTTACCCCCTCCCCTCAAACACACACACACACACACACACACACACACACTCATCCCCATAAGTGGAGTCGGTTGGTTTTGTTCTGAGTGAAAGACATGTTCTATTATGCTGCCTTTTAAAAGAAAACAAAATTGTCGAAATACACTGTGTCGAGTCTATACTGTAACAAAATAGGGTGTATCAAATCATACACAAAACATCCTCGAATCCTTCTTATGGCCCCTCCTCAGATTTACCCTTCCGTTCCGCCTCTCCGATGGTGATGATTAGCTCTAGCCTAATGAAAGTGGAAAATTCGCCTCTGCTGGACAAAGCTCCATTCTTCGAAAGACGAAGTATTCAAATGCGGTTGTAAAAGTGTTAACAATAAACTGTGGGTCATCCAAGACTGTGGGGTCTGCTTGTGCTTGCCAACCCGATA